>NC_057727.1:69676801-69730311 GCF_004010195.1 Chiloscyllium plagiosum | reverse complement strand
TCGGAAAGATATTGTGAAACTTGAAAGGGTTCAGAAAAGATTTACAAGGATGTTGCCAGGGTTGGAGGAGCTACAGGGAGAGGCTGAAGAGGCTGGGGCTGTTTTCCCTGGAGCGTCAGAGGCTGAGGGGTGACCTTATTGAGGTTTACAAAATTATGAGGAGCATAGATAGGATAAATAGACAAAGTCTTTTCCCTGGGGTCGGGGAGTCTAGAACTAGAGGGCATAGGTTTAGGGTGAGAGGGGAAAGATATAAAAGAGACCCAAGAGGCAACTTTTTCACGCAGAGGGTGGTACAGGTATGCAATGAGCTGCCAGAGGATGTGGTGGAGGCTGATACAATTGCAACATTTAAGAGGCATTTGGATGGGGATATGAATAGGAAGGGTTGGGAGGGATATGGGCCGGGTGCTGGCAGGTGGGACTAGAGTGGGTTGGGATACCTGGTCTGTGTGGACAGGGTGGACCGAAGGGTATGTTTCCATACTGTACATCTCTTTGACTCTAGTGATTTTGAAATGATGCTTTTGTATTTTGCCACATTGTCATCCATGTGAATCTATGAAAAGCATTCCTGCTATATAACATCCAATTCATATCCATTAGCTACAATTAAATGAAAGCATTAAACAGTCTCAATTTTAGTTGAAAGCTTTCTTTCAAGTTACATTATTCAGTAAATGAGGTATAAGTTGAATGCTGTCCTAATTTTTCAAAGGCAACTAAAACGTTTCCAGCATTTGTGACACATGAAAGGGATGCTTAATTTAGAATGATTCACGTCAATAACAGGTCACATCAAGATTAGAGGCCATGTGACAATGAGTTTCAGTACGTAGCCCTGATACCTGGTTCTTTCTGTAGTCCTGCTGGGAGTGTCTCAGCACGCGGTAACACAGCCTGCAGATATGGCGGAATGGAGCATGCCTCTGATCTCCGAGCTCCTCCAACCTCAGCATAGGGCCATCACCGCTGTCTGTGAATGGGGCCTGGAGCAGCTTAAAGATCTACAGGGTCAAGGAAATAACTGAATCAACAGCAAAAATCAAATACGTCATGGATTACTTAGATTTATGGCTTGGATAAAATAAGGCTTCAAAATGGCAGCAACATCAAACAGCAGAATCCATCTCACCTTACTGAAATTGTTTGATTTCCTTACAACTGCAGCTACCTTGTGCTATCACATCAAACTGTTTAGGTGAACGGCATAGATACATTAAAGAAGCAGTTAAGTTACATAAAGGAATAGAAGAGTAAGCTAATAGGCAGAGATGATGCAAGATGGGTACACAAACATGGACCAGTTGGACTGAATAGCCTAAATAGTGGTTGGCCAATACTGCACTGATGTGGCTGCACATGCCACCCATTTGCCAACATGAAGCCCTGTGCAACACATTTCTGATCTTTGCCACGATTACAGGAACTACCAACCCTCAGAGACAGGAAAGAAGAAAACACTATGATTGAAAAACAGGCTGATACTAACCAGGACAGGATTGATATGAGAGGAGACCACTGTGATGATAGACAACAGATGACAGGGCCCGGACAGACTGTAGCTCCCAGACCTCACTCACCCAAGCAAAACCAGGCTGTCACTTGATCCCTGTCGGACTCACCCAGTAAGAGACCCTGCCTGGTAGGGCAGTGGGAAGATATTTTTGTAGCTTTTGGAAATTTCTGGACAATGGTCAGCGTAACAGTAGCAATGAGCACATCCCCAGTTATCTGGTAGATCCTCACCACTGTGCAAAATCCCATCTGATAGTATTGCTGCAACTGTCCTCTTTCCTGGGAAGGATCTACAAGGCTGCTTGTGCCAGTGTGGGAGAGGAAACTTACTGGTGCAATAAGAAGGGGCTCTTGTCTTAGAGACTAGGTACCTTATTACATTGTAACTTGCACCTCATTGTTATCATTGGCAAGTCTCAGTAACAACACTGTATAGGTGACATCAGCATGTTAAACAATACTTAGTCCTTTCTGAACATTGCACAGCATCACCAACTTTATTTCAGTTGCTTCGCCATCAAGTTTTAGCTTGGCCTGGGGTAGAGTGGCCTGCTCATGCTACAGCAAATGTGCATAAGCTTAGTTCTGTATAAAAAAAACACAGAAGCTCTATAACTTTGGCTCATGTGGCAAAAATGCTGAAGATCAGGAACAACTATTCAACTGAGTGAAGTTGCCCTTCTCGTATTCAAGCACTCCCAAATCTAGTTGTGTGTAGATTTCCCTAACAACCAACATTCGACCCAACAGATGTCATCAACTACTCACTGAAATAATTTCCTTCCGGTGCTTGTTCAGTTACAGCTGTGATTTTTAGTCTCATGACCTTGTTTTCTTTTAAACTAATCTTAGCCAAGCAAGTCAATACTTCAGCATCCTCCCTTCAACCACCCCCTAAGGCAGTCATTAATGAGTATTCTTGTTATTCCTTGTAGGGAACTCCCTGAGTCTTGAACATCCTCTAATTAGACTAATTAATCTCCTGCACTCTCTCCCAAGCCTGCAGTTTCCCTTGTCATGCCATGATGGAATCCACAAAGTATTTCAAATTTGATCTGATCAACATACCAGATAGTTTGAAGTGGGCGGCATGGTGGTTCAGTGGTTAGCACTGCTGTCTCAGCGCCAGGGACCTGGGTTCAATTCCAGCCTCAGGTGACTGTCTGGGTGGAGTTTGCACATTCCCCGTGTCTGCGTGGGTTACCTCCAGGTGCTCCAGTTTCCTCCCACAGTCCAAAGATGTGCTGATTAGGTGAATTGGTTATGCTAAATTGCCCATAGAGTAAGGTGCATTAGTTAGGGGGAGTGGGTCTGGGTGGGTTGCTTTTCGGAGGGTCGGTATGGACTAGTTGGGCCGAAGGGCCTGTTTCCACACTGTAGGGAATCTAATCTAATAATCTTGCCTTCCACTCCAACAATAAATTGGAGCAATTACCTCAGCGTGTAGTTTAGCTAATTTTAAGAGGCAAGTTCATCACTCTCCCTGCTCAGGAGATTAATTCTATTAATGTTGGCCTAGTCACTGACACAAATTATTTAATTAGGCAGCATGACACTTCATCTGCCATTCTGTGACATTGACATGGTGTAATTTATCCAAATCCCTCTGTAAATCCCAAGTTACATCCTTGTTTTTGCCCCAAGCCATGTTTGGGAATCATTTGCAATCTGACAGTCTTGCACTTTCTACCTTACAAGTGATTTATATAAAACAGAAATCAAGATCCAAGCACTGAAGCTGCACATTTTGACTTGTTATTCTATACACAATTCCACTTGCACTTCAATTAAATATCTTCAGTATGTAATTGCATTTGGACTTTCTGAAAGATTGCCCCATCAGAGAAATGTCCAATCCAGTCATTGGCACAACCTTCAAACAGAAATGGAGTTGATTTGTTAGGTATGATCTTTTACTTTCTAACCCAATGCTGCTGATTTCTAATGTGGTCAGATGTACAAATGTGGACCCCCAGTCTAGCCCTTCGCCTCTGGCTTGGAGATAGCACTTTTGCTCTAGAAGATGATTGCAAGTTCAGTTGTCAGAGAGACAGCATAAAATCTCAGCTAATATTTCTGCATGCTAATGGAGGATGGTGTAATATTGGAGATGGTAATGCCCCCTCTGCAGGCATAGGTACAAACCCTCATAGCACCATTCAAAAACAGGAGGGTGATGGGGAGCTCTTCCCCAGCACTCTGGCCAATATTTACCCTTCAGCTACCATCACTCAACTGGTTGATCTGTTTATTTTTACAAAAACTACATTTGACCTTGAGGTACACAAATTCTGCTGCAGTTATGATGCTGCAGCACCTGAAAATACACTTAACCGACTGCAAATAGCTTTGTTTTCCTGAGGTTGTGGAAGCAGGATTATATAAACGACAATTTTCTTACATTAATACAAAAGGTGTTTTATGCACTTGAGATCAGAAGTTTACCAGGATGTTGCCTTGGCTGAATCATTTCAGTTATGAAGAGAGAATGGATAGTTTTCCCTTGAGCAGAGAAGACTGAGGGGCAATCATGATTGAGATGTATAAAATTATGAGAGGCATAGATCAGGTAGACAGGAAGGAATATCTCCACTTGGAGAGACGAATACCCATAGGGCATAGATTTAAAGGGGCAGGAAGTTTAGAGTGAATGCAAGGACAAACCTTTTTTGTCTCCTCCACCCCCCCCAGTGTGAAGAGCAGTGGGAGTCTGGAACTCACTGCCTGCGAGGCTCAGAGGCAGAAACTTTAACATTTAAGAAATATTTAGATGGGCATTTACAGTGCCAAGACATACGGGCCAAATACTGGAGAATGGGATTAAATTGTTAGGTGGTTTACTTTTGACCAGAGACAAAATGTGTCAAAGCACGCTTTCCATACTGCAGACCTCTATGTCTGTCTATGACTTCATGATTTTACCTTTTAGAAGAAAGGAAGAAATCCTTAATTGATAAACATTGCTTAAGATCACCTCAACAGGGAAACTGCTTTCTCTGGCAATACACAACAGTCTCTGGAAACATCAGGGTCTTTCAGCTGAGGCTTGCTAAGAGCTGGTTTCCCCTTGGATCTATTTAAGTGCTGTGAAAAGGCAGAAAATGATCCTCAGCATAACAGACTAAAAAGCTGACTTCAGGCTAAGAGATGGACAGGAGGCAGGCAACCATCCTGACTACTTTGATACCTAGCCTGCGTTCTCGTTCATTGTTTAGCAATGTTCAGGAGATATGCAAAGAGTCAACCACCAGACGCAAGAAATGAATTAGGTGAGTATATTTCACATCAGGCAGCTCCCTACGCTTGAGAGAGAGCAAGGACAAACTCCCAACAATCTGCCAAGACAGCAGAATGTTACCTACACATTCTGAACCAGCCATCCAGTTGTTTTTCTCATTTATTCATTTTGTGGGATGTGGGCATCACAAGTTGGCCAGCACTTATTGCTTGTCCCTAGTTGCCCTTGAGAAGGTGGCAGTGAGTTGCCTTCTTGAACCACTACAGTACATCTGCATTGGGTTGATTTACAATGTCCCCAAAAAGAGGGAATTCCAAGATTTTGACACAGTGACCGTGAAGGAGCAAAGACATATTTCCAAGTCAGGATGGTGAGAGGCTTGGACAGGAACTTGAAAGTGGTGACATTCCCATGTATCTGCAGCCCTTATCCTTGGAGATGAAAGTGGTCGTGGGTTTGGAAGATTCTGTTTTCGAGGATCTTTGGTGCATTCCTGCACGCATCTTGTAGATAGTACACACTGTTACTACTGAGCATCGGTGGTGGAGAGAATGGTTACTTGTAGGTGAAGTTGCCAATCAAGCATTTGTCCCCTGGGATCAGTGAATGCTTTCAACGGTTACAGGTTGCACACATTAACAGAAAAAAAAAGTGATAACCTTTCCAAGGTTATCAAGACAGGAGAGAAGGGAACATATAGTTGGTGGTGACATCATGCTTCAGATGGTGAAAATAGCAGATGGTCTGAATGACCTTCCTTGAACCTTGCCTTCTATGTTACTTGCTCCTCCCATATTTTTCTGCAGCATAAAACCCATCTCATTTTCACCTCCCTTCTCTGTTATGAAGAGTGGTAACAAACTCAAACTTTAACTGTTCCTCTCCACCAGAGCTGCTGAGTTTCTCCAGCACTTTCCGGTTCAGTTTCAGATTTCTAGCATCCACGATACACTACTGCTCTTTTTAGAAGTTGCGCCTCTACAGGCTTTGTAACAAGATTCACGAATAGCTATTCTGTTTGTGGAGTGGTGAACACGGAATAAAGTTCCTTGGGGGAAATGGCCTGACAGTGAGGCAACTGCCTTTAAACTTCACCTTCTTTGAAATAAAAACTGAATGAATAATGACTGAGCAGATCAGTGATATTATTAGCTGTAAAGAGGTAGCGTTGACTGAAGAAAACAGGTCCAATTTTACCCGGAAGCTTGACAACTTGCAGACAAATGTTTTAGAGTGTAGGCTCCTTCCTGCCTTTTGTCACATCTATAATGTTGGAAGAATTCTGTGGTCAAATAACTCCCACCATGTGTTCAGTCTCAAGACGGAGTACCAGAGTAAAATTTGCCTCAGACATGTTTAAACAAAGTCTTGCTGATTTCTCACGATAAATATTTCAATTTTATTGCAGTCTCAGTAACTTTCAAAAGAAAGGGCTAGAGATAATGTTGGTTGTCATATGGATTTTCAAAAGGCCCTTGGATAATATTCATTCATCTATTATGGCATATAAGGTCAACAATTGGAGATTCATAAGACAAAAAGAGACAAATGAATTACTAGCAAATACCAGACAGAGCAGAGTGTGGGAATAAAGGGTAGCTACACTGAGTAACACAAGAACTAGGTCCAGAACCACTAGCAATTTGGATTCAGAATCATAAACTTAATTTCTAAATTTGCAGACAAAACCAAATTGAGAAGGAGGATAACCAATACGGAAGAGGACCGCAACAAATTACAGGAGGACACAAACATGCAGACTTGGAAAATGAAAAGAAAAGCATAGGTGCAATACAATACATTTTGTTAGAAAGAATTGGGAATTCAGTTATTACTTAAAAGATAAGAGAGTCCAGGTGGGGGCATAGCAATAAAGGGATCAAAGAACAAATATATCAAATCACTAAAAGTTGCACCACAGGTTAGTTAAAAAGAAACAAACAAGCACTAGGTCTCATTTTGGGTCAGACAGGATTAAAAGCAAAGTTATGCTAAATCTATATCACATCTTGTCCATTAGATGCAGTGCTAAACCCAAGATTATGAAAAGAATACAGAAGCAGACAGAAATCAGAAGTTGGTACCAGAAACATGTGATTAACTGAATCAGGAATTGTTGGACAGGCTGGGTGTCTATTTATACAAAGCTTTTCAAAAAAAAAGCTTAGCTATGTTTAAATGGAGGTCTTTCAAATTATGGAAAGGTTTTCAGAGTGGATGTACAGAGAATGTTTCCTATTATGGGGAAGAACTTGAAGCCATCAATATAGAAGCCGCCAAAAACAAAAATCCAGTACAGAATTCAGAAGAGATGCATTTCCCCAAAGAATACAAAGGATGTGGAACTTGCCACCACAGTTTTTTTTTTGCCAGAGGATGTGGGATTGGCCAAAATTTATTGCTCATCACCAAAATTCCCTTGACAAGGGGCTTGTGAACTTCCTTCTTGAACCACTGCAGTTATTAGTGTGGCGTGGCAGTACACCCACAGTTACTAGGAAGGCAGTTCCAGGATTTTGACCCAGTGACAGTGATGGAACAGTTCTGAGTCAGGATGGGGTGTAGATTGGAGGGGAATTTTTTTATAGGCTAATGCTGCCATGCAACATTCTCACCAAATTGCACAGCTCTGCTGAGGGACAACATGAGAATGCATTGACTTCTGGTTTTGAAAGTTAATTTCAAGCACAGACCTTGGAGGTCCATGCACTGAAAAAAAAATCAAATCAAGTACTGAACCGATACATCTTCTACCCAGATTGTCCAGGGAGGTGGAGATCTGATTTGCAAAGTACTATCGGAAGAGACTGATTTGCTGCAGTGCAACTTATAGATGATACATACTGCTACCATTGTGCATTGGTAGCGAAGGAAGTGAATGTAGAAGGTAGTGGAAATGGTGCCAATCAAGCTGGCTACTCTGTCCTGAATGATCAAAGTCTTAGAGTGCTTTTGGAGCTGCATCCACCCAGGAAAGTGGGAAGTATTCCCTCACACTAATGACTTGTACCTTCGAGGTGGACGTCAGACATTGGGTGGTTAAATTATTTCCCAGAGAAATACCAGCCTCTGGCCTGCCCTTGTAGCCACTATTATATGGCAATTCCAGTTCAGTACCTGGTCAATGACGACCCTGAAGATGTTGATAGTGGGTAGATTCAGTGGTAACGCCATTAAAATCAAATGGCTGGATTCTTTCTCGCTGGAGATGGTCATTGCCCGGAACTTGTGTGGTACTAACATTCCTTCCAATTCATCAGCTCAAGACTACATATTGCTCAGACCTTGTTGCATTTGGACCCAGACCGTTTCAGTATCTGACAAGTTGCAAAATATTCCCAACACTGCATTCAGCGAATTCCCCAACCGCTGAACTTAGGATAGACGGAAGATCAAATGATGAAGCAGTTGAAGATGGTTGGGTGATGGACACCTCCCCAGGATGACTCTGCAGGAGTTCCTCAGGGTTGAGATGATGGACTTCCAACCACCATAGTAGTCTTCCACTGTGCTCAGTACAGCTCAGAGTTTTCCACCTGGATCCCATTCACTCCAGTTTTGCAAAAACTCCCCAGTTTATTAGATTAGATTCGATTCCCTACATTATGGGGACAGGCCCTTCAGCCCAACAAGTCCACACCAACCTTCCGAAGAGTAACCCACCCAGACCCAACCCCCTAACCTGTATTTACCCCTGACTAATGCACCTAACATTAAGGGCAACTTAGCACGGTCAATTCACCTGAAGTGCACATCTTTGGAGTGTGGGAGGAAACCAGAGGACCCAGAGGAAACCCACACAGACATACAGAGAACATGCAAACTCCGCACAGAGTTACCCGAGGCGGGAATCAAACCTGAGTCCCTGGCGCTGTGAGGCGGCAGTGCTAACCACTGAGCCACCATGCCGCCCACATTAGCTGCATTAACTCAACAGGAGTAGTTTAGATTAGATTACTTAGTGTGGAAACAGGCCCTTTGGCCCAACAAGCCCACACCGACCCTCCGAAGAGCAACCCACCCAGACCCATTCACCTACGTTTACCCCTTTACCTAACACTATGGACAATTTAGCATGGCCAATTCACCTAACCTGCAGAGTTTTGGACTGTGGGAGTAAACCAGAGCACCCAGAGGAAACCCACGCAGACACAGGGAGAATGTGCAAACTCCACATAGACAGTTGCTTGAGACAAGAATTGAACCCAGGTCTCTGGCACTGTGAGGCAGTAGTGCTAACCACTGATCCACTGTGCCTATTGTTGTGGGATGTACAGTCTGGGTGTGGCAGCAGTCTGTTAACTTGGAGCTGAATCCCAGCAAATATTCATACAGCTCACACTCGTTAATAGCCAAATCAATAAACTGGCTTAAGGTCTCACGCAAAATCATCTAGACCAAAGAACAGTTGGATGATCAAATGTTATACTTCCTATCAGTGATCTGGTAAGCTCAACAAAAACAAAAAGTGGCAATTGGCTTCCGCAAACCTATTAAGCAATGACGAATGCATGACCAATTAAGACAACTTCAATCCCAGAGTTAGAGAACATCGCCACATGGAGAATGATTTAACTTTGTAAAAAAAGCCACAAATCTTGGCTAAACAATTAGAATGCCATATTTTAAATGGAGAAGTACTCCTTTAGACTGGGAGGTGCAAGCACAGTATTCCTCACCAGCTCAAGTACAGGCCTCATCACAGTCACATTAACTCAGGCCACATCACAGCCAGATTCTTTTAAACCTATCAAAACTGCACCCAAACTGTCAAAATGCTCAAGTCACTGCACCATCTCCAGTTTAAGGAGAAAGTAGTAACTCATGCTTTAAGGGGAACCATTTTGCAAAGATGTGCAAGCCATTGAAGATATTCATCGGTCTGTTGTGAGAAAGACTGTCTTCCCAAGACAGAGTTTCAGTATACATGTACACACACCACCAAAAAAGGTAAAACTCCAGGTCATTTTACAAAGTGCGACCCAGTTGTAAGCCAACTGACTGCATGCTACATTGTCCAGTGAGGACAAATCCTGCAAACTTCAAAAGCTTGTGGAATAGGATATCCTCGAAGAAACTTGAAGAAGATCCACAATGAGTCGCATTCAGAAGATACATTTCAGTGTAAGGCACAAGGCTGTGTTTCTGACTCCCTTCTCTTGGAGATGCCTGTCAATGCACAACAGTGAATGAGTTTTCAAGTGAACTATGTGACAGAGGCTTTGCAACTCCTGTGCCTAAGTAGAAATTAGAGATAAGGAGAAGACCCATCCATATTGGCAGCAGAAATTTACCAGCAATGCAATATTACTTGTGCATATTTGAAACTGTACAGTAAACACTCCACCAGCATTCTTGCTGGTGACACAGCTTGCAGAAACATTGGCGGGAGAAACATGCAGGTTAAAACACCACCTGGGAGAAACCTTCCTCTAGTATGCTCAGAATCCCAGGAGGCTTTAATCATTGGGGATCTTGATGAACACAAGAGATCAAAGATCATAAGACTCTGTTGCTTCTTCCTAAGGGTGATGTTGAGTTTCTGCATCAGGTTGATCACAGAACCACTTCATAAAGCTCATGAATCTAACTGCAGAACTAAAAAAGAGACCATCATACCTTAAATGAATATTTGTGCGCTTGAGAAAAAGGGACAAGTTGAATTCCAAGAAATTATGGCATATTTATTAGGTTTGCTGTTTCATTGAATTCAACATAATGTCTTAAGATAAAAAGAGGGAAAAATACATTGAGTGGCTTGATTGATTTGAGCAAAGACAGAGAGCTGATGAAACAGAGAGGCTTCCAGGGAAAGACCAGAGGCTCTGGGTGAGACTCTAGCAGGTACAGGATTTTGTATACACAATTATATTTAAATATAATGCAATTTAGATTTAGAAATAGAGCCAGTTCTGATGATCCAGACAAAATCAGACACCCAAGGTATAAAACAAATCTGAATTATTGTGAATGTTCAACCAAATACATAACAAACTTGCCAGGTTAACAGTTACTTGTTGCTGTGAAGACAGTAGAAAAGGTGGATCTGTTTCAATGAATCTAGCAAGGGTTAAATTCAGATTATGGATAACCCACTAGCCAGAAACCAAATGATATACACAGTGAGAAAGCCAATCCAAGTGTTACAATACTTCAAGTGTAATTATTATCACTAATAGCAAAAAAAAAACAATATTTCACTCATTTATGCTAAGCAGATGATAAACTACCATATTAAATCACTACCCAAGAGAGAAACAGAGTGTCACAAAATAGATCAGCATGTGATTACACTCCAAATGTTGCCACGTCCATATTTTTGACTAATTGAACAGTTTCCTTCAAATTAAATCATTTAATTGAAAAAGGTCTCAGTACATGGAGTACAGGAGTTGGGAGGTCATGTTGCAGCTGTACAGGACATTGGTTAGGCCACTTTTGGTATACGTTGTGCAATTCTGGTCTCTCTTCTATAGAAGAGAAGTCTCAAAACTTGAAAGGGTTCAGAAAAGATTTACAAGGGTTGGAGAGTTTAAGCTACAGGGAGAGGCTGAATAGATTGGAGCTATTTTCCCTGGAGTATCTGAGGTGGAGGGGTGACTTTATTTCGGTTTATAAAATCATGAGGCACGGAGGGTGACTAGAGAAGGTCTTTTCCCCAGGGTGGTGAGTCTAGAATGAAAGGGTACAGATTTAAAAGGGACCTAAGGGGCAAATATTTCATGGAGGGGTAGAGTGCGTTTGGAACGAGCTGCCACAGGAAGTGATGGAAGCTGGTACAATTACAGCACTGAAAAAGCATCTGGATGGGTATGTGAATAGAAAGGGTTTAGAAGCATTGAAATGCTGGCAAAGGGGACTAGATTAATTTAATATATCCAGTCAGCTTGGATGAGTTGGGCTGAAGGTCTGTTTCCGTGCGATACGTCTCTCTGACTAAGATTCTAAATTAAGATATACTTTTGAACAGAAATAATGGAAGACTGAACTAGCTTCACCTCTCTGCAGTTTGACAGCTCACCTGTTTCAGAATATTTTGCTCTCTCATAAGCTTTTGTCGCTCTCTGTTTGGTTTGTTGATGACCACTTCAAGCACATCTTGACCTGAATTTGGAACATCCGCAACAAAGAACACCAAATCTTCCAGAAGCTTTGTGACAAAGCTGTTAAAAGTCAATTCAAGAGGATCAAATTCCAAATTTTCAAGACAGCATAAACATTTAGAATACAGATCAAAATACGAAATTGTAAAAAGAAACATTTTTGTCTGACGTGATTGACACTGAAGCCCTGCCCAGTAATTAACTTGCTAAAGTTTGGTAGTTGGTCTTCAAGTCAAACTGGTAAGAATGCAGATACTAATTCTCAAAACATGAATATGGCAAAATAAGGTCAGCTTACCTTTTCCCAAACTCATTGTTTGTTGCCCAACTTCAGAAGACAATTGAAAATCAACTGTATTGGTGTCATACTGCACTCACTCGATAGCATTCCTTCACCAAGAGGATGAGCAAACTAGTTGAATTGTTTAAAAGGTAAGATCTGATAGATCCTTGCCATCTTTGCTAATACCAACTTTTCTGAAAATGAACCACCTCAGTAAAATTTCACCTTGATCTACAAGTTAGCTGATCAACAGTACAGCCAATTCACTGTGCTGCCCTTGAGGCATTTGCTGACATTTCTCATGCAGATCTTTTTTTTATTGAACACCAAACATCTTACATCAGGAGTCATAGGGCACAGAAACAGACTCTTCAGTCCAACCCATCCAGGATTCCCAAACTAAACTAGTCACATTTGCCTACATTTGGCCCAAATCCCTCTAAGCCTTTCCTGCTAATGTCCAAATGTCTTTGAAATGGTCTAACTGTACCTGCATCTACCACTTCCTCTGGCAGTTCATTCTACATACAAATCATCCTCTGAAAAAGATGCACCCAAGGTTCCTCGTAAATTTTTCTCCCCTCATCCTAAAATTATGCCCTCTAGTTTTGAACTCCCCTGTCCTAGGGAAAAGACCTTTGTTTTCACCTTATCTATACACCTTTAATGATTTTATAAACCTCTCTAAGGTCACTCTTCGACCTGCTACGCTCCAGGGAAGCAATGTCCTTGCCTATCCAACCTATCCTCATCACTCAAAGTCGCCATCTTTGGAAATCTTTTCCACGCCCTTTCCAGTTTAATAATATCCTTTCTGTAGCAGGACAATCAGAACCATACAAAAATACTCCAAACCTTGCCTCACCATCTGCAACATGACATCGCAACTCCTATACTCAATGCTCTGACCAATCAAGGCAAGCATGCCCAATGCCTTCTTCATCACCCTGTCTCCTTTTGACACCACTTTCAGGTACACCACTATATACCCGAGACCATATGTCTCTGTTTGAAAACACCTCAAAGCCCTACCATTAACCACATAAGCCTTGCCCTTTTTGTATCTTCGCAAAATGGACTACTTTGCATTTACCTAAATTAAACTCCATCTGCACTCTTTGGTCCATTAACCCAGTCAGTCAGTCAATTAACTCTCAATTAACTTTCTTCACTATCCACCATATTACCTATTTTGATGTCATCTGTAAACTTCCTATATTCTCATCCAAGTCGTTTATATAAATAACCAACAAAGTGGACATAACACTGATTCCTGCAGTGTGCCTTCCAATTGTGTTGTCCTTAGATAGCCAACCAAGATGGATCAATGCCATATTTGAGGAAATGGGTGAAGGAGAATAACTGGACCCATTTCAAATCTTTTCCACATTTGAAGTTCACACATTGTGTCTTGACGTATCACACTAATTTATGACATAGTTGAACACCACATTTTTGAATAAGCTGAGTAGTAGTAAATACTTTGGTGCAGGTTGAGAACAGAGGATTTGAATTCAAGTACAGCATGGACATTTTACATACAGATTCAGTTACAAATATTCAAATGGAGATTTACACTTGAAGAAATATGGTCCAAGATTTTATAGATCAGAAGTACTCAATAGCAAAAATCTGACTACACTCTAAATAGATTATTTAGAGTAGGAACAATAATTGCCTCTTATTCCTAAAACACGTCTCATGTCTCTGCAGCATCTGTGCAGAGGGCAACAGAGTTATCATTGAGCCCAAGAGGACTCTACTCTAAGGAGAAAGGGTACGGGAGATGTGAAGGTTTTACATTGGACAAGGGTGGGGAGGAAAAGGACAATTAAATAGATGGTAAATATGCCCCAAAGCAAAAAAGGCAAAGGGAGTGCTAATAAAAGTGAAGAAGGCATGAAAACTTATTCCATTCTAAACAGCTGTAAGGTGCTACTGTCATGGAAAGGAAAATGAGGTGCTTTTCTTCCAGCTTGCATTGGAGCACAGCAGCGAGCCCAGGACAAAAATGATTTTATAAACCTCTCTAAGGTCACTCTTCGACCTGCTACGCTCCAGGGAAACAACGTCCTTGCCTATCCAACCTATCCTCACCAAAGTCTCCATCTTTGGAAATCTTTTGCAATTATTATTATTATTATTATTATTATTATTATTATTATTAATAATAATAATAATAATAATAATAAAAGAGAGGTTTATCTTTATGTAATCAGTTTGTTTATACTTGTTTCAATCTCGTTTAGTACACTCACAGCTCAATGTTGCTTTTTCCAATGCTGGCAAGACCAAATTGCAGTGGGATATCTTTTTGCTCTGCCTTTAGGATGAACCTCAGCATTGAGGACGCTCACCATTTCAATAAGCCATCCTGTTCGCACTTTAAGACTTCTGTCCCAGACGGACTGCAGACCCAGAAAAGGCCCACACAGGCTGCAGGAACAGACCCTCATTTCCCATTTCGGCACTTTACAGCCGTCTGGACCCAAATGAAGTGCAACAGATTCAGACCATTAATTCATTCCTCCACTTCGATTACATCTGTTCCCCTCCCTCCACCAACCCCACACATCTCTTATTTGCATAGGTTTGGTCTCAACGGAGCTGACTCATTTTCTGTTATTAACACCTTCCATTAATACATACTCTTCATCTGCATCACCCCTCTACTACCATTTGCACTTCCTTGGCCTTGCCTTCTGGGGACCTTGAACTGTTGCACTTTCTCCTCCTCCCTTTTCATCACCATAAAAGCAGCCCACTTTTCCAACCCCTTTCAGTTGCAAAGAAAGGTCATATTGTACATGAAACATGAATTTTTTCCTCTCTCCACAGATATTCCCAGACTTGTTGCGTTTGCCCTACTGTATTTGTTTTTATTTCTGTCTCCAGCATCCAAAATTCTTCACTATGTTCTCTAATTTTCAGAGCTTTCCCCAGTTTTCAACTAACCATGATGTTAATTTTGACCTACATGCAAAATGGAGATGAAGTAAACGTCCCAACCGACCTTGACATAACTCATAGCAGCTCACCCCAAAACCATCTCAAACATTCCAGAGTTATTTACAAGAGTTTTTAGATTACATCACAGTGTGGAAACAGGCCCTTCGGCCCAACAAGTCCACACCGATCTGCCGAAGCGCAAACCACCCATACCCCTACATTTATCCCTTACCTAACACTACGGGCAATTTATTTTGGCCAATTCACCTGGCCCTGCACATCTTTGGACTGTGGGAGGAAACCGGAGCACCCGGAGGAAACCCACGCAGACACGGGGAGAACGTGCAAACTCCACACAGTCAGTCGCCTGAGGCGGGAATTGAACCCGGGTCTCTGGCGCTGTGAGGCAGCAGTGCTAACCACTGTGCCACCGTGCCGCCCACTAACTGACGGAAAGAACCTTGATCAATTTGCAATATTTTTTCCCAATCAGGATATCTAATTAAGAGCTTTGGTCATGCTTCCAAATGGTCATCCAAAAACACAGCACGCGAGGGAAACTGAAATCAAATGTAACAGCAGTGAAGAAGTCTCGATGTTTTAACATGTCTGGAAAGTACAGATGATCAATTACTAGTTGCCAGTTATAAAGACGACATCACCTACCGTCTTTCATTCTGAGTAATGGTGCCCTTCTCAAGCTTGCCAGCTATTGAGGCCAATACCTTGCTGGCATCGTTGGCGAAGTCCAAGTCTCTCACTTCAGCTGGTGAAACAGGTACAATAGCAAATGCTTCTTTATCTTCTTTAGTTGGAGAGGTGCCAATCTGAAGTGGAAGGAGATAGGAAAACTGTCAATAAACAGCAGTCCTTTAGCTTTTCAAAGTTAGGCACATCATTTTCCACCAAATTTACCTTCAACATAACAGGCCTCTCTTCATCTTTATCAATTGGAATATTTGTGCTGTGAACCCATGTGTTTGTGCAGAGATGCCGGAGTCTAACGTAAGAATTCCTGAAACACACGTAAGTTTAAAGATTTGACTGTGGATTTCTCAACTATTTTGGAGAACAAAAACAATCTGAATTTATGCAGAGCCACCATGGTTCTAAAACATCTCAAATGTTTCACAGAATCTTAGATTAACACTGTCAAGTAAGGACATTTTAGGAAACCTGGTGAAGAGGTAGGCTACCAGGTTTGGAGAAAGGGTGAATTAACTCACAGGGAAAAATAACATGTTAGATGGCCATTTGATTCAACCTTGTTTCAGTATTTCAGCTAAAAGATTTGAGATTTTGGTTACAGTTTGTAGCTTAAGAAATTGTAGAATGGGGTGGGTGGTAATATTGACATCACTAAAGGAAAACCGATCTTCATGGAAAATATGTGATGCTCATCACTCTTCCCAATACAGATCTACACACTGTAAGATGGCAAAAAGCAACATTTTACAATACAGGTTTTCAACAAAACTCTTGCTATTTATATAAAAACACAAAAATTTATTTTTAGTCTGGATTTTGGATTAGGAAATGGTGACATATGAATTTTTCTGTGTCTGAATTAAATTGCAAGTATTTCTGCAGCCATGGTCACTACTTTCAAAATAGGTTGCAAGAGCTAACCTTCAGAACAAAGGGGTTGTTGTGTACATTAATGGGATTCATGACCAAGCAACTTCAACAATTATACATCAATATCTGGTAGAAATTTCTCAACGTTTTAGTAATTAAAGGGAAAACCCCCATAAGCTTGAAGAAAGCCCTTTAGTTTCAACTTGGGATCGTTTTGCACAAACCCTTGGAAGAAGATGGTTGTGTAAAGTAATGCTTTTGAGAAAGGCAGAAAATCTTAAAAATAGATTTCCTTAGAGTACAGTTAGGTGATAATTCCAGACCAAAAATGCTTGTAATAAACTCAAGTTAGTTGAAGCTGAGAATTATGAAATTCAAGTGCACAAAAGCTTCAGAAAGAAGCATCAGACATTCCAGACTGGCAGTTGAAGTCACAGTTAACTTAAGCTTATTAACATGTTAGAAAAAGGTTTGTCTCTGGTAGGAGCGCTGTTCAAGGAGTACTTTTGGGGTCTATAAAGGAGTTTTATTTGGAATTAATGGGGTTATATGTTTACAGTGTGTTTAAAATCTTTTGGTAAATAAATAATTCATTTATTCCATTTTATGCACCTTTAGTTTGCTCAGTAAATTTTAGTTTTATTGTTAAAATCAAAATCAGCAACATTGAATTTTATGTTTCAATGAGAGACCATCTAAATACAACCAAAATAATTACAAACATTCAATCAGGCCAAGATTTGACTTTCCAGTCATAACATTACCTGGGGTCATAACACCTATTGACGTATCGACTCAGCCTTCCTTCTGTATTAAATGCAGTTTTGTTTTGACGCATGAAACATATTATCCGATCTTTGCTTATATGCAGCTATTTACCAGTTTTGAAAACTAGTAATATCATTCTACTAACAAATCATATTAAATCTAGTGTACAAGTAGCCTTGTGTATTGCTGGAGATCATTTACTGAATATAGTATTTGAACAATGTATTTGTTTCAGAGTACTGGGGACAAGTATTCTGTTTTGTTGCCCTAGCTATGTTTCTCAACAAAGCTGCATCGTTCAGGACTCCAAGTACAAAGCCAGGTTGTATGATATCTTATTAATCAGTGTGCAGTATACCTCGGGGAGACGCGTTCATCATACTATTGTTATTTCATTGCATGCGCCTGTAGGGAAAAAAAAGGTTGCAGACTCCATCTTACTCAGAATCACTTGACGCATGACATGCTATGACAAGACATCCTTTTGTTGTATACCCAAAATATGCAATATTTGCATATAATGTATAACCATTATCAAGGATTGTAGAATTCTTCAACACTATGGTAGCTACCCCTTTTTATGTTAAGGGATAACATAAGCATTGCTGTATCAGGTAAAATACCTTGTGATCATGACTGATACCAAGAGTGACCAGTCAATCAAGGCATTTCAACATTTGTTATCAGTTCATTGCACTGTGGGCTGTGAAATAGCTAGACTTAAGTGACTGAGTGAAGCAAATTGTTGCTCTCTGAACTGAATATCGACAGCCTTAATGCTACGTTCACCATGCATAATTGTTTGCACGTTGTCACAGGATGAGTGCACTGCAAAATGAAGCATTTGTTTCTTGGACCCAGCAGCTGCAGTCAAATTCTGATAAAACATGTGATCTTTGTTGACCAAGCAATTTAATGTGTTGAATTGGGATTTCTCAAATGAGGGAGCAAACAAATCTGCAAATCACAAACACGACTCTTTCAGCAATTTAAAAAGAAAAATCACAAATCTCAGAACTTGCACTTACTTGGGGAAATGGGAAATTTGCAAACACCTTCTGTGCAAATGATTTCTCAAAGAAATAAATATTTCCATTAAGTGATTTAGGATGCAAAAATGTGCATTTGCCACATTGCCACTAACAGATATACTATATTTTATCATATGCAGCAGGCTTATCTGGCACGTTCATCACTGGGCACATGATGATTTGGGAATTCAAGTTTGATGTCTGCTGTCATTAGAAGATGAAAATAAGAGGTAATGTTGCCAGTCACTATTTCAACATGCATGTGTACTTAACATTTGCATTGATAGAAGGACTGAGAATAGAGAGGATACAGATTTAAAGGTAATTGGCAAAAACAGCAATTAATTCAGAAGGAAAATCTATTCCATGGAGCAAGTGATTAAATCTGGAATCTGCCCAGGAGTGTGTTGGAGGCAGGTCTGACAGAGAATCAAGAGTAAATTAGACTAATATCTGAAAAAGGAAGGTGGTGGTAAGCTGCAGGGAATGCAGAGGAAATGTACACAAAATAGAGGTGCCAATTTGGTACTAGTGCTTGCAAGAGCCATTTAACATCCTATTTACTAGCGAAAGGTTGATTTATTTGTTGGAATGGGACGTCAGGAGCCAAAGATGGCGAGTATCACATGGTTGCCAGACAATCAACACAATGTACAGCAGTTGACCAAGAACACTACATTATGAAAACAGAAAAGATTTATTTCCCACCTTCCACACACTGAAGAGGTCTAAAAGTGCTTTAAAACCCAAATATTATGAAGTAAAATTACTGTTGTAATGCATAAAACAGCGGCAAATTTGTGCTGTCAAGTCCCAGACCCTCCGAATCCCTACAGTGTAGAAGGGGGCCATTTGGCACATTGAGTCCACTACAACCCTCCAAAGAGCATCCCACCCAGATCCAACCCCCTACCATATGCCTGTAACCCTGCATTTCCTATGGCTAATCCACCTAACAGACATTATGGGCAATTTAGCATACCCAAATTTACCTCACCCACACATCTTGGGACTAAAGGAAGAAACCAAAGCATCTGGAGGAAATCCACACAGATATGGGGTGAACATGCAAACTCCACACAAGACAGTAGCCAGAGGCTAGACCTGAACCTAGATCCCTGGCATAATAAGATAGCAGTTCTAACCACTGAGCCACCTCCATTACATATGTACATATGAATGCTCTGTTTTGATTAAAAGACTAACTGGGGAAGATAGGAGAAAAGGAATTTCCACCTCTGGGGGGAAGCTGGTCTGTCGAAGGAACAGTTAGTCTGCATTTGCACTGTATGGAACATGGTGAACAAACCTGTGTATCGGAAGATGAACTGGTTCTTGCTTCTTTGTTTTCCAAGGATAGACTGAAATTGGAAGCAATGGTGGTCTATTCTGTTCTCAAGTGGACCGACAGATTAAGAGGCAAGGCCACAACAAACCTCTAGGATATTTCATAAAACAGAACCCCACCTGCCCCAAAGTGTCATCCAAAACATGGAGGAATAGTTTTAATGGAGATGCATTCTATTGATTGATGCATGACCAATTGGAGGACACCATTGCAAAAGAAATGCAAAAAAAGTCTACATCTATCACAAGAGATTCTTCAATAGCTCAATGGATAAGGGCATTGCATGGTATTAGAGATCTGCAAGTTTCAGGTGCAATTCCTGTTCCCTACTCTACCAGTGAACCATACCTAGGTCAGAAGTTGGGAAATAAGAAAATTCAGTTGCCAGTGACTCAGATGGCTTTGGCACATCCTTTGACCCAAGTGTTTGTGCTAATGGTCATGATCTACTTCACTGTGTCCACAAGTCTTTCATCATTGTGATCCTTTATTTTCTGCTCCCATTAACACTTTGCTAGTTTGCCCTTAAAATGTACCAAAACTATTTGCTTCAACCACTCCCTGTGGTCATGAGTTCCACATTCTCCAGTGAAGGAGTTATTCTCAATTCCTCATTTGATTACTTGGTGACTATCTTACACTGATGGCCTTCTTGCCTCAAAAGGAAGCCTCTCCTCTGCTTCCAAACACATAGCATAATACAGAGAGAGAATCCAGTCTCATGAAGTTGTCATCCACTGAGAGAACACTTCTATAAACAGGGATCCAAATGCATCTATTTGCATTTCTGATTACAAACAAATTTGACACCATTAGTTAAGTCTTCAGACTAGCATGGAGCATATACTTGAACCTTCTAGCCTCCACCACTTCCTCTGGCAGCTCATTCCATACACTTACTACCCTCTGCATGAAAAATGTTGCCCCCTTCAGTCTCCTATATCTTTGCCCTCTCACCCTAAACCTATGCCCTCTTGTTCTGGACTCACCCACACCAGGAACGACACTTTGTCTGGTTTATTCTATCCATGCCCCTCATGATTTTATAAACCTCTATAAAGGTCACCCCTCAACCTCAGACACTCCAGGAAAAACAGCCCTACCCTATTCAACTTCTCCCACTAGCTCAAATCCTAACTTGGCAACATCCTTGTAAATTTTTTCTGAACCCTTTCAAGTCTCACAACATCTTTCCAATAGGAAGGAGACCAGAATTGCTGCAATGTTCCAACAGTGGCCTAACCAATGTCCTGTACAGCAGCAACATGACCTCCCACTCCTGTACTCAATACTCTGACCAATAAAGGAAAGCATACCAAACGTCTTCTTCATTATCCTATCTCGCTGCGATTCCATTTTCAAGGAGCTATGAACCTACACTCCAACAACTTATGAATTACGGGGAGTCACCAGCTCAATGTAAACCATTAAACGTAGCCTGCAAGTTAGTTAACAATGTTCATAACAATGAAACCCCCAGGTTGTAGTAAAAAAGCCATCTGATTCACTTTCAAGAAAGAAACTGGTCATCCTCACTCAAACTGGCTGATATGCAACTCCAAAGCCACAGTTTTATGTCTCACTCTTAACTGTCCTTTGTACTGGCCTGGGCAATCAATCATTCAATAGTCACAACCTAAAACATTAATCTGATTCTCACTGTATGAATGCTGTCAGACTGGAGGGCTGCGAGGATTTTGTTTTTTTTTTAACAAAAGAAACATGTCCCTGAGTAAACCTCTGGAATACATTCATCATCAACTTCTCAAAAGATAACTAGTGATGAGAAATATGCACTGATGTGGCTGACATTGCTCATATACTGAGAATAGGTTTTAATAAAAGGCTCAAATCCCACTATGGAGACCTCACATGACCTGACATCTTCGGAATGACATGTCAAATTGATCATCTCCCTCCTCAGTGAGCATAATAGTTTTCCCTGGCATCCTGGACAGTATTTGTCCTGAAACCAACATTGCTGCATCGGTTTAGCCCTCATTGCTGTTTGTGGGACGTTGCTGTGTACAAAATGGCTGCCACATTCACAACATTACAGCAGTGGCCAGTCATTTAAAAGTGGCTCTCAAGCACTTTGGGGAACCTGGAGGTCATACAAGGTACTATATAAATACAAATTTATATAGTGGTGGGCGGCACGGTGGCACGGTGGCACACTGCTGCCTCACAGCGCCTGAGACCCGGGTTCAATTCCCGACTCAGGCGACTGACTGTGTAGAGTTTGCACTTTCTCCCATTGTCTGCGTGGGTTTCCTCCGGGTGCTCCGGTTTCCTCCCACTGTCCAAAGATGTGCAGGTCAGGTGAATTGGCCATGCTAAATTGCCCGTAGTGTTAGGTAAGGGGTACATGTAGGGGTATGGGTGGATTGCGCTTCGGCGGGGCGGTGTGGACTTGTTGGGCCGAAGGGCCTGTTTCCACACTGAGTAATCTAATCTAAAAAAAACAAATCAATCTTCCCTTCTATTTATGCCCAAATTTCCAGCGAAGTTCCAGTAAAAAAAATCTGATCACCAGATCGGCTTTGGAAAAAAGTCCCTAATAGAAGTAGCCCATTTTGTCACAAACTGTAGAAAATTTTATGCCAAGCTCAAAAGAAAATTCCAAATGATCAGAACTTGATCCAAATATGTAAAACAGCTACAATTTTAACTTTTACTTTTGAATACATGTCGATACCATTCCAAGTATTGAGCTGTTGTTTCACGATTCAATTTCTATAAATTTACATCTGAACGTGCCCAGACGCAATCATTTGGTTGCGAATCAATCATACCTCGGAACAAGCGAGTCCCCTCTTTGCAGAGTAGTTGTATCGAGCTCGAAGATGGAAGAGATATGATTCCCTTCAGGCACAGACACCAATGTGTACATCACCTTCTCTTGGAGACTGCGTATTCTGTTTCTCATGGCCTCCTGATCAGAGTCAATCTAACGGAGACAAAAGGAGGAAGATTTAAACATTTTCAGACAGGGCTTTAGAAGAGGGCTGAGTGCTAGTTGGAACTTAGAGGAGTGGATGAGAATAACGGATGTCTTCTTGGCCATCATCTCCAACACAATCCAAGTTTCTTACGCAACTTAATCAAAGTTAGCACCAAGTTCACACTAAAGCAGGGAACCCTTAATGAGCATAGTGTTCCTGGCATTCGAGTCTCCATCTCACAAATGCCCCATTTTCACCTGCAGTCTCATCCTTTCCATGCATCAAATTCACAAACGAGCAGTGACACAAACAACATTAATTTCAAGATGAATTTCCTGTGTACGCATCATAGAACAAGTGGTCAACTTCACACTTTAAAGGTTTTAGAATTAGCAAAAGATGGCGAAGGTTCCAAGGATTACTATTCCTGTTATAAGCACGCGAGCAAGGGAAGACATTTAGTTCCAAACTAAGTCAAAGCACAAAATCTCTCTACATGAGTAGACCACGGTGCTTGGAGCATTGACCAAACAAGCTAACAAGAGAGGGGAACCAATGGTAGATGCGAGGAGGTGGGGAGATTGCTGCACTACCCTTTTCCATATTCTTTTGAGAGATGTCGGCAGCGCTGGTAAGGCCTGCATATTTGTTGCCCATCCCTAGTGATCACTCAACTGAATGTTTTGCTCGACCATTTCAGAGGGCAATTGAGAATCAACCCCATCATTGTGTCTGCAGTCAGGTGGAAAATGCGGTAACCCATTTGCATTCAATTTCAATTTGCACACATCAAGGTCCCACATACAATGAGGGATAAGGATGGCAGATCTGCTTTCCTAAGGAGCGTTAGTGGAGTCAATGATTTTTTTTACAATGAACGATTGATAGCATTACTGAGACACTGAATTCAATTGATAAAAAATTTGGCATTTAAATATCAGCAGCTCCTGTGACTGGACTTGTACATAGAAAATGAGCAACTTTAAATGTGAAATCTAAATGTTTTGTATTTAAGCTCTAAGTTTGTGAAAGGAATAGATTAGTTTTAATTTACAGTAAAACTTATGGAACGAGACCGCGAGATTAAAAAAAAGTGACAATTGCTGTAAATCTGACCATATTGAAGTCCTTTCTTTTCCTTTTAAATAAAAATCAAATGTTTGTTTTTCCAAGCTATATACAAGAAAATGAAAACTGATACAAGCTGTTTGAGCTTTAACCAAGAAATAGGGTAAACCAGCATCAAGATTTATAACAAAGACCTTGACCAAATTGGTGACTGATTGAGGAGATTATTCAGCTCAAGCTTGCTCTGCCATGCAATATCATGGCTGACCATCTTCAATGCCATTGTTTCATGTTATCTCCATATAAGTGAAGCAATAGTGGTATTGTCAGCAATGGAGAGACTTGGGTGTTCAGGGGCCCCTGGTTTGAATCCTACAACAACAGATCATAAAATCTGAATTCAAAGGACAATTCCTGTCACTAAAAACAAATGTTGGGCCCAATGGAGGCCACATAGCTTATGCTATTGTCATAAACCCCATCTGGTCATGAATAGCATTCAGGGAAGAAAAACTGCTGTACCTTTTGTTGATTTGTCCTACGTATGATTCTAGAACTACAGAAATGTCATTGGACCAAACAATTCATTTACTTATAATCAAGCTTGAAGAGAATTATGGACCATCTGGCATCAACCTAGACACCAGAAATGACAATGGCAAACTAAGACTTGTCAACTTTGTAACGTCCTCCTTAACACCACCTGGGAGTCGAGCAACAGCCTGACAGTGGTTTTTCAGAGAATCCTCATGCCCCAGATACTACCGTGGCCAATGCCCCTGTGGCATGCCCTGTCCCATTAGCACGGCAGAACAACCAGAGATGACAGCACAATGGAACAGACTCAGGGGAGGGCTGTGATAGCACTCTCCTCCTAATACTATCCAGCCAAACTCTACTTCTCAACCTCAGTGTTACCCTCACACCAAACAGTTTCAAACTAGAAACACAAGCCATAGTATGGCAGTAAAATTGCAATACACCAAGCAAATGTTTGAACACAGACTCTCAATAGTCAAGCCTGGATTTTTTTTTTTTTTTTAAAACTTAATACACTTTGCACTTTGTTCAAAGTTAGTAGTTAACCGTGCAGCCGCCTGGAAGATCTGCCTGACAAACCAGAACTGCTAAAATCAATAATACTGCTTTCAATTGTGCCAAGTGATAATTTACTTCCGCTGTACAAGTTCTCCATGTAATCCAGGACTTGTACTTGTGTACCCTTTATAACGGCAGTCATATGATAGGCTGGTGATAGCTAGTTCAAGGTCTAGCAAAAAGATTAATTAGATATGCATCTGGCATGATACCAAACAATGTTGTTTTTTGGACATTTTATCCCATCAGATAACCCCAGGCTTGCCTTAAAACAGTCAACACAAAGGTAAAAGTTTATTCAAAAGCAAAATAAATCAAATGTCAAGAATCAGGAAATGTTGGAAAGGAATTGGAGCTGTAACAGGCTTTGAGCGAATATAGATACTGACAAGGGGATGAATAAATAAGAGGGAAAGTCTGTAACAGGCTGAAGGCAGGAGAGTCGAAGTAGCAAAAGGATAAAGTGGTACAAGAATGACCACGTGACAAGAGAAAAGGTGGTACAGCTGGAAGATGTGTAATTGGCAATAGTAAAGTGATTACTAAGAGCTACTGTTCAAATAAAATGGGAGCATTAGTACAAACTGAAAGTTTTGAACTCATTGTTGAGTCTATTATGGTTATGAAGTGTATAATGAGGTATAGGTGTTTGAGATTGAGTTGTAACACTGTAGGAGGCCGAGGGCTAAGAGATTGTAATGGAAGTGACACAGAGAAATAACAAAGGCAATCAGAAGCATGCTTCCCTTTATTGGTCAGAGCATAGAGTACAGGAGTTGGGAGGACACATTGTGGCTCTACAGAGCATTGGTTAAGTCACTATTGGAATATTGTGTGCAATTTTAGTCTCCCTCCTACGGGAAGAATGTTGTGAAACTTAAAATTCAGAAAAGACTTACAAGTGTGTTGCCAGCAGCTATAAAGAGAGACTGAATACGCTGGGGCTATTTCCCCTGCAGCATTGGAAGCTGAGGGGTAACCTTATAGAGGTTCATAAGATCACGAGGGGCATGGATAGGGTCTTTTCTTTGGGTTCGGGGAGTCCAGAACTAGAGGGTATAGGTTTAGGTTGGAGGGGAATAAAGACTTAAAAAGGCGCCTAAAAAGGGGCAACTTTTTCACAGAGGGTGGTGCGTGTATGGAAGAAGCTAGTACAATTACAATGTTTAAAAGGCATCTGGATGGGAACATGGATGGGAAAGGTTGAAGGGTATGGACCAAGTGCTGGAAATGGGACTAAATGAATTTAGAATATCTGTTTGGCATGGGTGAGTTGGACGAAAGGGTTACTTCCATGTTGTACATCTCAAATTACTCATGTGGACCACTGGAGATGTTCCACTAAAAGAGAAAGTCCCTTGCTAAGACTTTAATATCCCCAGTTTCAAAGAGCCTGCATCATGAGCAGAAAGTACCATATAAAAAGTGGGGGAAAAATCCCCTTTTCACCTGGAAGGAGCAGCATTTGGAGTCCTGGACAATGGGAAGGAAAGGGCATGACTGAAGGGACAGGTGTGGTATCAGTTGTGCCTGCTTGGGCAGGCGTCACATGAAGGAGGAGGGGAATGGTGTGTGACAGAGAGGTAGCTGGCATATCATAGAGGGAGTGGTCCTTTAGGAATGGACTGGAAGAGGGGAGCAGAAGGGGTGTTTGATGGTGGCTTTGTGCTGGTGTCGGCAGAAAGGGAGAATGATCAGTTAAACATGGAGCCTGGTTAATCAATGCTTGTTATGACAAAAGTTTTAAGCAGAAGAATATATTCTGAGGATTTTTAATAATGTTTTAAGCTTCACAAAGAAGGCAGCAACAAAAATAAAACAAAACTCAATGTTCAACATGGTAAACAGTGCAAGGTCACTGTTACACACTCAAATGCCCTGCTTAATTATACATAAGTCAAACTTGCCAGGTCAGATCTAATGACAAATCTGAACAAGATCTTGGGACACTTGACCAATATTCACAAATCAGTTAGCATCTGGACAATCATCCCTCGGGTGTTACAGGAGATGAAAGGGGAAATAAAAACGAGCACAATGCTAAAGGAGATGCTCATAAATGCCATCAAATGCTTGGAAGCAGAATCGACTTTTAAAGGAGGCTACAAATAAAAAGTTCAAGTAACGGAAAGATATGGAGAGGTCTGAGGAGGGTATTCAAGGGCATGTGCTTGACAACGAGGCACATTCAATGATCAGGCAAAGGGAGACAGAATGAACAGGAGGTTGACATTGGGAGAGAGTGTGTGTTCAGAAAGGAGCAGGATTATGGGCTTGAGGTGGTTATAGAGACTGGAAGAGGGAAATACACAACACATTTTAAATTTGAAGCTTAGTGGAATTGTGAGCTCATAAACAGATGTTAAACCTGGGCCACAACAACTTAGACTTTTTTCTCATCCAATATGGGCATATGGTGGGTTGAGTGAAATTTGAATGCTGTATATGAATTATGTTTAAAATGGGGATTTCTCATTCACTTTTGCCTAGAAACTCAGTGGGTAATCCTCATGTTCATATCACGTACAACATGATAGTGGGTAATCCTGATGTTTGTATCATGTACAGCATGATACAAACATCAGGATTACCCACTGAGTTTCTAGGCAAAATTGAATGAGAAATCCCCATTTTAAATATAATTCATATACAGCATTCAAATTTCACTCAACCCACCATATGCCCATATTGGATGAGAAAAAAGTCTAAGTCTCTAAAATAACTGCAAGAACACTCCTCTTGATTTTGAATGCCCTTCCCTTGGGCAAACATCCAAATGTCTAGTGGCAGTAGCAATGAATCTTCAACCCGTACTTTGTTGACTATTCCAAACGGCATTGTTCCTTTAAAATCCCAGGAATTTGTTATATTTCTAAATCTCCCTAGAATCCCACCTCCCAAGGTCACAACCACACAAACGTTAATGCATGATAAAATTGTGGTGTATTTGAAAAAAAGAGAGAGAGACACACCCCGAGACCATTCCACAAATATATGGAACAAACAGATAAGGCCGCAATCCAGTTCATGCAACTGGTGAATAGCGTATTAAATGATAAAGAATTTAAGAAATTCAAGCTGACAACATATATTCTACGGACTGTCAAATGTAGAATTCAGTAGACCCTTCATTCACATTCCATAAATTAAGGAAACACTGCAAAATGAATGTGCTGCCCTTATCTGTAACTGAAACATCCATATTTGTGCCACTTTCTCCCCCCATTACAGCTTACTTAGTTAATAAATCATAAAAATAATGAATTCTGATTTTTGTATCGCCATCACAATTCAGTGCCAACTGCCCTGACAATTTTTAATAAACCAGTTTACCATCTTGCCCAGTAGTTTTACGCACCCCAGGTAACTAATAGACAGAATTGTCATAAGTCTGCTAAAACATGTGGACTTGTAAAGTACAGATTTCAGCCAGCCAGTACAGATTACATTGCTATTGAAAGAGAGATTTGGTAGGGAAACACGCAAGAGGAAAGGGGAGGAGAAGGACAGTGCAGTACAAATACTCCCCCTGCTGCTGCAATTTTATATTTCAGTAGAAGGGAAATACAGCTTTGTTCATGCCAAACAGGGTAGAAATGCTTACATCTCTCCCTGGGTCTAGATGCCAGGGAGTTTGGAAAGGAAGAAAAAAACTTAATGGAACGGGATTGCTACTACGTGAGCCCCACTACCAAAAACATATGTACACGTAGAGACGCTCACTAATGAGCGGACTTTGGTCAACCGAAATTCTTCCCTCAGTTTAACATTTTCCGAAATTGGAAAATGAAAATCCAAAACTGCAGAAGTGAAAATCTTCAAATCTACACCGAAACACATACTAATGCCCACCTCTAAGCTTAGTGCCATGAACTCATTTCCACTCAAGTACCACAAATAAATCATGGTTGGCAAACAGTATCAGAAACAGGCTCCTTCTGGTCATTAGACTTGATTGACAATACACTGGTGCTGTCACAACACAGTGAGAGAGTCTTTGTCGGCTCCTCACCAAGCTTTGCTTGCAACACAAAATAAGGAAAATGGTCAGATGGAGGCTTTGGTAAGGATAGGTGAGGGGGTGGGAAGCGTTAACAGATATGAACTTTGAATTGTTCCACTTCATCTTCCTATCCTCTACTAAATGAGCAAGCCATAATTCTCTGATCGTTAAATCATACAATGCAGAATGAAGCCACTTGGGACACTGGGTCTTTGACAGAGCTTTCTAATTACCTCTGCTCAACTAATTTCGCTCCCAAGTTTTGAGAGAGTCATAGTCATACAGCACAGAAACACACCCTTCAGTCTAATGCATCCATACCGACCAAACGTCCCAATCTGACCTAATCCCATTTGCTAGCATTTGGCCCATATCTCTCCGGACCCTTCCTATTCAGATGCCCATGCAATTCTTTTTAAATATTGTAATTGTACACACCACCACCACCTCTGACAGTTCATTTCCATTCATCTATCACCCTCTACGTGAAAAAGTTACCCCTCAGATCCCTTTCAAATATTTCTCCTCTCACCTTCATCCTATGGCCTCTAATTTTGGGTTCCCTCCCAACCTAGGGGGAAACAACCTTGGCTATTTCACCCTATCCACCCCCCTCATGGATTTTATAATCCTCTAAGGTCACACCTCAGCCTCCAATGCTCCAGGAAATATAGCCCCAGCCTGCTATTCAGCCTCTTCCCATAGTTCAAACCCTCCAACCCCAGCCACATCTTTGCAAATCTTTTCTGAACCCTTCAAGTTAAACAACATTCCTCCTATAGCAGACAGGCCAGAACTGAATGCAGTATTAAATTATGCAGTTCCATTTCGACTGCCAGTACTGAATCTGCTTCATCGACTTTTCAGGCAATGTAATTATCTGGTATTCAACATACATCTTATGTTTGAGCTACAGTGTCACTTATGGCACAGAAAGAAGTCACGTGACTTAAGTTCTTTGCCGCCTCCCTGCAGAGGATTCCATTCAGTTCCATTTCCCTACTCAGACCCCAGCCTTCCCAAACATTGAGCATCTGTCCATCTCTTTAGAAGTCAAACACTCCTGTGAGCAGCAATTTCCTAACCATCATTTCTCATTCTATAAAACAGACTCTCTCCCCTTTTCCCTGCACCTCATGCCCCAAATCTGTACCAGGATTACATGGAATGCAATCAGTTAATAGAAAGAGTTCACAGAATTATTACATTCAGAATGAGGCCATTCAGCCTAATGTGTCAGCACCAGCTCTCCAAAAGTACATTTCACTTAGTGCTATGCTCCCACCTCTCCCCAAAACCCTGAACATTCTTCCTTTTTAGGCAACAGTCCAATTCTTTTAAACTATTTTGACAGAATCTGCCTCCATCTCACCCTCACTCACTGCATTCTAATCTTTAACAGATGAAAGAGACTTCCCTTATGTCACTTTTTCCGCTTACACCAATTCTAAATCTGTATATTCACATTTTTGATCCCTTTCTGAGTGGGAACAGTTTTCCCCCGATCTCGAATCTATCCCGAGCCCTCGCGATGTTGTCTCTCAAATCTGCTATCAGCTTTCTATTCTCCAAGGAGAAAAACAATCTGAACTTGGGCAATCTATCTTCACAATTGAGGTTCCTCATCCCTGGAAAGGCTCCCGTGAAATAGTTATTAGAATGCAGATAATGCTTTCACATTCTCCTTAAGGGAGTCACCCAGAACTAGATGCAATATTCTAGCTGAGGCCAAATCAATGTCTTATGAGTTCAACATAATCTCTTTATTGTGGCACTCTAAGCCCCTATTAATAAATTCTAGGATACTATATGCTTTTATAAGCCAGTTTCTCATCCAGTCCTCCTAATTGCAATAACAAATGAACCTCTACCTCAGGTCCCTGTCTCTCACACCCTTTACAGTCGTATCCCTTATTTTGCAACATTTCTCTATACTCCCTCTGGAGGAAAACCATCTGAAAAATTAACTTTAACACTTTCTTGATTTCTCTTATTTATAAATGAAGACAATGCTGTAATTTTGAGATACAATGAACAGTTAGTATTCTGCCTGCTGCTCATCAATGAAATTCATGAAAAACATCATAACTGGCTCAAACATTAATACTCCATATCTTAGCATGGCTAAGTAAAGGTGGGGTGGGGGAGATAAAGTGCACATGATCAGGTAAGGTCTAAAACGTTAGATATTTGCACAAACATCACTCAAATGAACTATTGCAATAGAAAACCCCAAACTTTGACAACTTCAGTGCCCTGAATATCACCTACCGAAGAGCGGGAGTCTTGACAATCTTCTTGGTAATCCGGGTTTGCCTGGAAACACAAAAGGTAGTGTTAGGTATTGGAGAAATGCAGGTGACAATTCACAGTATAAAAATTTAAGCAAAAAAAAAACTCACATCGCCAACCTCAGCAGCCAAATAGTTTCCAGTGGCCAAGTGTTTGAACCTGAAGAGGCTGTTCCAATGTCCAGCTCCTCCACGACATGGGTCATGCTGAACTACCTGCAATGGAGGACACACAGAACTTTATTCTCTTCTGTTGCTTTTATATTGATTTACTTAGGCCCTTACAAAATAAACAGAGACCATGTTCCCAATTCCATTTGCTTGCAACTGGGTTTGCAATCTCCAGGTTTCAGATTGACATTATAACCATCGCTACACTTCAGCAGTGCTTGCTTTCGTTGAATATTTTGGGATGACTGGAGGTTACAAGCAGAGTTTTGTTATCACAAATTACTTAAACTTTTTTGGAAAGAATTTAAGTGGGTGGCACAGTGGTTAGCACTGCTGCCTCACAGCGCCAGAGACCCGGGTTCAATTCCCACCTCAGGCGACTGACTGCGTGGAGTTTGCACATTCTCCCAGTGTCTGTGTGGGTTTCCTTCCACAGTCCAAAAATGTGCAGGTTAGGTAAATTGGCAATGCTAAATTGCCCGTAGTGAGAGTTGAAGGGGTAAATGTAGGGGAATGGGTCTGAGTGGGTTGCGCTTTGGCGGGTCGGTGTGGACTTGTTGGGTCAAAGGGCCTGTTTCCACACTAAGTAATCTAATCTAATCCCAGAAGTTCAAGAACCCAATATCACGTCAATGTTGCAACTCGGCAATGGATTTGGACAGAGTTGGAACCTGACAGTGAAGATACAGACAGCCTCGGTTTATTCTCCTTTATCAGCTCAGAATTTTTAAAAGTAAAATATTCAACACTCCCTCTAATAGATAGGTACACAGTAGAAATAGATCATTTAATAGATTTAATTTAATCTTAATAGATCAAGATCATTTGGAGCAAGTGAGTTTAATTTTTGGTAAATTTTACTTTGAACATCATCTGTTTTTGCTGAAGTGGCAATATATAATCCAGTACTCTAAGCATTAAATGTGATAAGAGGTTATATTTGTCAGCTTATCATAGCCCTGTTGCAAATGACATACAAAAAAAAGTGCTCCCCATTCCTACAATGGATCACTTCAAGCCTCTCTCACTGACCACAAACAACTTTGGAGCAGCCGAAGGATAAAAATGATGCCATATTGCATTTTTCTCCCCATAGTTGGTTTAAAATCAAATGGAAAACCACTCAGGCAGTTCAAAGAGAGATTAGCAAATGCAAACCAGATAATTGGGATCCTTCAGGAGCTTTTTGCAGGTCACCAATTTGACTAATCAGGATAAGGGAGCTGGATTTTGCAGTGTAAACCCACTTGGCTGATTCACAGTTGGCCAAATCTAACTCAAACAAGCACCGGAAGGCAAGATGTTACAATTCAATACAGACCCAAATACCTGCCTTTTTAAAAGCAGAGTTTGAGTTCTAAGACAAAATAGCTTACCTCAACCTCCCATAATGCTTTGGAGCTTGTTGCTGATGTTGCAGATTGTCGACCAGTGGTCCGGAGGAATACATACTGTTTCTTGCGATACTCATCGCAGGTCAGAAACTTCTCCTGCTCAGCATGAAATAATCTCACAACATCACCCTTGAGGAGACAGAAAATTATTGCCATTTATACCTTGCTGGGTAGTTCCATTAACTTTCACAGAAAAGACTAAGGTTGAAAGTTCTTAGGGACAAAACCGACAGCCATGCCTTTGAGTACATGACATGTCATAATATTCAAAGTACAGGGAAACCTGAATTAGGGAATCAGCCATGGCTCAGTGAGTAGCATCCTGGTCAAATAACTCAGAGGTCATGGATTCAAGTCATAATTCATAAACATTGACAGCATTTGGACAGATGCTTCAGTCAAATAGGAATGTAGGAATGTTGTACTTAGTGAAAAGCCATCTCAAGGAATGATGTGTCAAACGAAGGCCCTGTGAGCGCTCTCCGGTAGGTATAACAATCCCATAGCACTCATATCACAATAAACGCAGGGATGTCCTGTGATTGTCCCTCCAACATCATTAATAGAACAGATTATTCATTAGGCCATTGGGGCCTTGCTCTTTGCAAATTGTCTGCTGTTTCCTTATGCTATGGTATTGATAATAGCTCACAAGTACTTCATGGGGCATTAAAGCTTTCAAAATGACCTTCAGTTTAACTGGTTATAGTAGGCAATATAATTTGATATTAGAAATGCAGGAGAAAATAATCCAGTTTCTCCTTTTCCATAAGATACTACTATCCTGCTGAAGAACAGTCAGACCTGGCTGTAATTGCATTGTGTAAAAAACAAATCAGCCAATGCATGTCATCAGTGGTCACACTTAAAAATAAAGCCATTTGAGCAACATTCTAAACAGCTGTTTGTTTAGTTATTCAGGTACAGGGTTCCCTTCAGCGAAGGAGGGATGGGGGTGAGAGAGAAAAAAATAATCATTCCAGACATTCTCTACTTGAAAATGGATGACAGCAACGCTTTAGATCAATTTCAAGCACTGTACATTTAAAACATTGAAAATTGGTTCTCACCCCTTTCAAAATATCTTCCTTATTATCACTCCATTTCATGAAAAGAACAATTTTCCAACTAGTGTTGCAATTCACAGAGTTGACCTAGAATGAGAAAAAAAAAACACAATGACATGTTTTGTCTAGCCATGATTAAAAGAGAGTACATTTGATGAGTAACTTCAAAATGCCACAGTAAAAACAACACAATTGTTAGACTACGCTCTACTGGCCAACATACGAGTCTTTGCTTGCTCTGTATCACTTTGTCCATCAACAAGTACTCTAAAGTTGGCAAAATTAATGTGTAATAAGTCTTCTGGGGACACAGGGTATAGAGTCAAAAGTGTGGCACTGGAAAAGCACAGGTCAGGCAACATCAGAGGAGTATGAGAATTGGCGTTTCAGGCATAAGCCGTTTATCAAGAATGTGTGCATGTAGGGGGCTGGGAGATAAATAGGAAGGAGGTGGTGAGGTAGCAGGGAAAGCGATAGGCAAATGCAGGTGGGGGGGGTGAGGGTGATCGGTCAGAGGGGAGGATGGAGCGGATAGGTAGGAGGAAAAATGGACAGGTGGGACAGTTCAAGAGAGTGGTGTCAAGTTGGAGGATTGGATCTGGGATAAGGGGACGAGAGGGGAGATGAGCAAAATGGTGAAATCAACATTGATGCCACATGGTTGGAAGTCCCAAGGCAGAAGTCCTCCAGGCGTAAGGTGGCTAGGCTTTGATGGTGGAGGCGGCCCAGGACTTGCAGGCCCTTGGCAGAATTGGAGGGGGAGTTGAAGTGGTCAGCCACAGGGCAGTGGTGTGCATGTTCCAGAGATGTTCCCTGGAATGTTCCAAGAGTTGACATCCTGCCTCCCCAGTGTAGAGGGACCACATTCGAGAGCAACAGCATAGTAGATGAGGTATTTGGATGTGCAGGAAAATCTCTGCCGGAGGCAGGAGGAGCCTTTTGGGTCTTGGATGGAGGCGAGGGGGAGGTGTGGGCATGGTAGATCACTGTTTCCCCAGTAACCTCAAGGTATCCTTCGATGCTCCTCCAGCAACTTTGGCCAGGGTCGGGTCAAGAATGGGGTAACTGAATGGCAACAAGCTTAATGGACTGAATGGCCTACTCCTGTTTCTAACTCACAACAGTATGATGCAAATCTCATTAATAGTGTGGGCTATTAAAGGCATGTGATTCTTGGATATGTAGGGTATTCTCCCGGACCCCTGCCAGAACAATTGAAAGCATAGAAACAGCACAAAAACTTTGCCAGCAAACTGGAGAAGTAAATATTGACTGGCATTTAGCTGCCAAACTTGTAGTAAGGCTGACTGATTCTTCAAGGCATTGCCCTGACGACGACGACAAGTCATAAACCTCTTCCAATGCAAATTGAAATTTGGTTCCATAGCATCAATTGCCGATAATTAACTAAGTAGTAGTAGAACCGAAGTGAAAGCAAAACAGCGTACTGTTAATCTCTGCATGCTACTTGTTGATGGCATGTTAATAATGTTGTTAAGATATGGATAGGAAGGACATCATTAAGTACTTGGAGCACTTAGACTGCTGGGACACCAGGTGATATTTAGGGAACAGAGATATGTGATGTTGAAGCTGTGAATAAACTTGTCAACAAGAATTAGTGCTTAGTTTCAACTGGCTTAGCGTTGGAAGAACACCACTCACCTCAGATAATGATACTCTACCCTTTCCACTAATTGGAAAGATGCAGCACATTTTCTGAACACAGGTGCAGCGGAGATCAGCTCACGATAGAATCTATTGTAAGCTACACACATTTTAGGTCCAAGTGCCCTGAAGTATATCATTAATATCTGCTCAACTCACTTCAAAAATACTCAAAACTTAAAAAGGTTGATGATTCAGGGTCCACTCAAGACTTGAGCAGATCACCTTGACTGACATTCCAGTGTAGCACTGATGGCATGATACATCGGAATCCTATCTTTGAATCTCCATTGATTTGAGCAGGGATTAAACATACTTGACAACAAAGAAGAACAGGGAATTCTTCTGTTGTACAAGAATACATTTTTTGCTCAAAACAGCACCATTAAGAATATCAAGTACTTGTTTCTCCTCTGGTTGCTTGTTTTACCTTGTGAGGCAAAGTTTTTAACCACATGCCAATGCAACAGTTATCCCATTTGAAGGTCATATATTTTAAGTGAAGTATTTGGCAATGTTACTGTGACAAACTGGGGCAGAAGTTCAAAGTTCTCTGCTTACCTCTTTACAACCAGGATTGTCAACGAGTTCACAATTGCTGGCGTGTAGTGGCTGTCCAGCATTGACTGGGTTCAATACCACTTTGTCTCCGATCACAACCTTACAGGGAGAAAAATGGCCAAATTAGGCTGTGAGTACGCATGCTTATGACATTACTCCAGAACACACAACTTATGAAATACAAAGCTTAAATCAAGGTTTTCAGACAAATGGCTAGATCATCATATCAGAAGAGAACTGATTTATATCTTACTGAGTATCAAGTCTGGCTTTTATTTCAGCTGCCAAGTTTCTTCTCTCCCTGTCTGTAGATGATAACTCCTTGTTTGAATACAATTCTCAAGATTGAACAGTGCTCTGTCACTTCAAAGTCAAGTGGTCATTGTCACAAGGTATTTGCATATTGTTTGGCTATTGGACTCTGGGGATGCGGAAATTAAGCACAACCCTTTTTGCTGCTAAAGGCACATACTCTTGCAAGAAGTGTGACTGGCAATCAGGAGCAAGAACTGTTTTTTATAAGCACCAAGGTTGATTGCAGCGCATTTACCGGCACCCAGACAGAAATCAGAAAGGGTATCAAGCTCAGAAATTTCCTGAGTCATCCAAGAAGGGAGGGGAAGCAAACAGAAGTTGACAGCCAGATTTAAATGCAGTTTCTTGGTGCCATATCAATAACAGCACAAAAGGAGGCCTTTTGACAACTGGTGAACTGGCTTGTGGAAAGTGTCGTCTTGCTGAATCCTATAGCCCTGCTTTTTGCATGCAGCCTTGAATTTCTCATCTTCAGCTGACTCCCTTATAAAATCATTTATGGAATTAGCTTCTGCCATTTCAGATAAAGCGTTTCACATCTTGACAACTCCTGGGAGAACAAAATTTCTCATCTCTCTCCAGACCATTACTAATTACTTCAAATCTATGACCTTTAATTATTTAAAACACTCCATTGCTTTAGTCAGACATAACTTGTTTTTATCCAGGCTGGCTCTCCCCAATTAACCCATGCCTTTTCAAGTGGAGGTCTGTTTTGTCCCTAAAAATATTTTACACTAATATCCAAGACCATCATTAAGCTGATTGTAGTTTCGAGGATTAACCGCCCCTTCTCTTATTGAAAAGAAAACGGAGTAACATTTTAAAAATTATTCCGACAAAAGGGAAAGAGATACGATAAATTTCGTGTGGACACAAAGAAAGGTATGAAAGTTGGTAAGTAGAAGGAAGCTACAAAAAGACAACGATAGGTTAAGTGAACAGGCAAACGTGTGGCAATGGGAATAGCAAGTCTAAATTGGTATATTATCTCAATGATGAGACATTGCAGTTACGGGAGACAAGGATTTGGACATCATATTATCATACAAGGTTAAAATGTAGGCACAGCATAATTTAATATAATTTTTTTTTGCCGGGGAGTGGAATTACAAAAAAAGGGAGGTTACGCTTCAGTTATCCTTATGAGACACTGCACGTGGAATACCACACACCGGTCATCTCATTTAAGGATGGATGTAAGTGCATTGAAGTCAGTTCAGAGTTTCTTGAATAATACCTGCAACGTGAGGATTGTCTTGAGGAAAGATGGGATAGTCTAGGTTTTTATCTGCTACAGTTCAGAAGTGCAAGAGGTGACTTGAATGAAACATTCAAGATCTTGAGGGGTTTTGACATTTAGATGTGGCTTCTTATTGGAGAACCTAGAACTAGGGGGTCATGGGTTTTTTTTCCCCCCAATCATGATCGCCCATTGAAAACAAAGATGGGGCAAATTTTATTCTCAGCAGTCCAAGAATCTGGAACAGTTCCTGATATAGTTGGTGCAAGTAGATTCATTGAGTATTTTGAGACAAGTATACAGATTCTTGTGAAGGACAGACATGAATATCAGGGCAAGCCTTGATCTAATTAAATGGCAGAATAGACTTGAGGGGCTGAATTGTCTCCTGCTTCTAATTTGTACTTTTGTGCACATGTTCACATAGATAACTGCATTCCTCTCAATCTGGCCTCGAGTGCTTCCAATTTTAATCATTCCAGTATTGTGGTTATGACCTCAGTTTCGTCAACCTGACTTTGGAATTCGCACCCGAGAAGTCTCTTACTACTTTTTCCCTTGGATTTAGTATCTCATGTGGTTCAGTGTGATAGCTCAGTTTGTAATGCTTCTGTGAAGGGCTTTAGGATGTTTTATCATCTTAAAGTCACACTATGCAACTCACATAAATGTCAGTTTTGTTGTTTAAATCATTCTATTCCTTAGTTTAGCCCAATGCCATTCTCCATTTCACCCCCAATTAACACAAATCTCCCTTTACTTACACTGTCGCCTATGGACCGCAGCTTGTAGAATGGCTGGATGTAAAACCAGGAGCCTTCATTGCCAGCAGCATCCAGTGTAACCCTCATAGCATTCTTCTCTAATAGGGCTGGTAATCTCTTGTTTACAGTCAGGTACTTATTGCTTTTCAGATGCAACAGCTACAAAAGTCACAAGATCGTGTTACTGAACTGGGATAACATGCATGCGCATGCCTACAGACATATTACAAATACAGTTATATAAATGCACAACTTCTTAAGGGAATGCAGCCCCAAATTATCCTGCACTTTCAAAGGGGACACCTTCTCAAACTCATCATTCAAACCAACTGCACATCCTTGGAGCAATTACATTCAATGTTTCACTGTCAGTCACTGGAGCTGAATTAGAACAATAGCAAATCATTGAAGTATTAAACTCTAGCTTAAGGCACTGTTAGAAACACACACGATTGTGAAATCACTGTTTGCAAATGCCCTGAGGGTGGGGGGTGGCGCCCAGTCAAGTCAGCAGCACAAGTGCTTGGCCTGTAGAGACCTGGTCCAGGCAATTGATACCGGGACCATTGGAACTTATAGGACTGAAGTGGACAAACTTTATAAAATAAGGGTAAGGATATCTAGAATATGCATCAAAAAGGTGGGTGGAATAAATTAGAGTTCAGGTACAGATTAATCATCATCTGACAGAATAGCACAGCAGGTTTGAGAGCCTATTCATGCTTCAATATAGATGGTTGGAGATAAATCTACAACAAACAATTGCAGTCTTTACACATGGCGCATGCCCAGTTAGTGTCTTGTTTCATCAATTGTGGCAATCCATAAAAATAAAAGACAAACAAACAGAACCACTTCTCTCTGGCATATCTGAAAAGGTAGGGAGCACACTGACCAAAACAACAGTAACAGAAGTTCTTCTTGTATGGATGGAATCCATGTCTTCAAGGGATCAGTTCATTCAGGATACTTGATATTATTGATAATTGGTGTGAAGAAATCAAGCATCAAGGGAGAGGGCTGTTGGGGCACAGAGGTGGCAGTACGACTACCACTAAGTCAGGCGGCCTGGGTTCAAGTTCCATCTGCTCCAGAAATGTGGCATAACCTATGAGCATGTTGATTACAAATATCTGAAGTACTGAGTGTGCGCAGTGGTAGTATCACTACCTCTGAAATAGGTCTCTGTTCAAGATCTACCTGCTCCAGAGCTATGTAATAAAATCTCTGAACAGACTGATGCAGAAAACACCTATAAAATATTGTAGCAAGAAAGAAGCCAAACTTGATGCTATTTTATCTGCTTTAACATTACACATTTTATAAGTTTTGAGTTAGCCTGTTCTACTTTATACATATAAAGTCAGGAGAATGCATCTTAATTGCCACCTACCACACCTCAGCTGTGTGCAATTTCCATGATGTTTTGCAATTTTAATGGCCCATTCTTTACTTTTAAAGTATTTTCTACTTGAATTGAATGGATCTTCTGAACCCCCTCTGCTTCTCTTTAATTGATTGATTTTTCTCACTGTCTTGGTACATGTGACAACAAAAAAAAGGTGTTGGTTTGCATGTTGTACAGGCAGATCATACTGTACCAAGTGCATCAGAGTAGCAGAACGCAGTGTTCCATAGTGAAGATACGGACAGAGAGTGATAACAGGGTAGAAGCTGTGCTTGAATCTGTTTTTGTGTGTATTTCAACTTTTATACCTTCTGCCTGATGGATGAGGGTGGGACGGGGTCTTAGATCATGTTGGTTGCTTTCGAGGCAGTGGGAAGTATAGATGCAGTCAATGGATAGAAGATTAGTTTGCGTGATGAACTGCTGTGTTCACAACTCTGTAGTTTCTTGCAGTTTTGCGAAGGGCATTTGCTACACCATGCATCCAGATAGGATGCTTTCTATAGTACATCTTTAAAAATAGTTCAGTGTCTTTGTGGACATGACGAATTTCCCCCTCCTCCTGGGGAAGTACAGACCTTGTTGTTGTTGCTGTTGGCGGGGACGGGGTGCTGATTTTGCAGTCTTGCAGGACACTGGCGTTGAGGATTACACACATTCAGGGCTGGGTCTCATTAGTCCCATGTGTGACAATAAGAGCAAGAAGGGAAGAGAGCTTTTTACCCGGCTCAAATAATTTACACAGACATTTACCACACCATGCCAGCTGCTTATATCTAAAGAGTGTATTTAATGACTTACTCTATACATCAAGAACCTGCTCCAAGGCACCTTCTCAGAGTCATAGAATCTCTACAGAGCAGAGGGGTGCCATTTGGCCCATTGAGTCTGCACAAAATCTCTGAAGAGCATCCTAACCAGACCCAGCCCCCACTACCCTATCCCTGTAAAGCTGCATTTACCATCGCTAATTCCCCTAGCCTGCACACAGTGGGCAATTCAGCATGGCCAAACCACCCAAGCTACACATAGTTGGATTGCAGGAGGAAACCAGAGCATCCAGAGGAAACCCATGCAGGCATGGGGAAAACATGTAGTCAGCTAATTTCCATTTTCCAGCACCATTTAGAATGCAATGTAACATTAGGTGCTGTGAAGTCACACCTGATGGCTTTATTGTGGCGTAAATCCAGGGTCAGGAGTCCCACTTCACTGCCAGTGGGAATCTTGCTTCTCCGCAGAATTGGGATCAGTCTCGTTTAGCAAGTACACACCATTGCAGAGGAAAATTACCTCCCCAGCATCAACAATGGTCATGTGAAGGCAATCTTAACATTGATCAAACAGTCGTCATTAAAAAGGCACACCAGTTCTAGGCTGTGTGCCAACAATCTGTATGAGATACTTTGACAGTCTGATGAAGTGATGTTTCAGGTATACTCTAATCTCCCCTTTTTGATTCTAGAGGGGCCTTCTGTTTATTCCAGGTGGGTTTTTTTCCATAGCCTCAAAAACATTGCTCACTTTAATGTACTACTGTCAATAGAGCAGTAATGTATATAAAAGCAAATTACTGTGGATGCTGGAATCTGAAAAGAAAAGAGAAAATGCTGGAAAATCTCAGCAGGTCAAGGGTCAGTTAGACTTGAAACGTCAGCTCTTTTCTCTCCTTACAGATGCTGCCAGACCTGCTGAGATTTTCCAGCATTTTCTCTTTTGATAATGTATATAAAAGTGCGTTAAAAATTACAAGCATTTTAATAGTAGCACTGAGAAAGCAATGAACTTTAGGAATGAAACATTGGCTGTGATATTTGTTCGCCTGCATCACACTTGCCTGAATAACATTGCCGTATTGAATAATTGTTCCGAGCAGCTTCCGGTTTTCAGATTCATTCTGTTTCTTTTCCAGGTCCGAAGCGTGCTGTGGATACAGTTTGCAGATGTTAACACGCTGCTCATGTACAACTTAGCACCAGAGCACACTGCATTTCTACTGAGTGGACAATGATTATGCCTGACACACTAGGTAATGAAACAAGCAGCATCGGACTAGACTCTTCAGTCCATCTCGCCCAAACCACACTATTCCCTCAACGATCTTTTACCTGCTTCCTCAGCCAATATTTATTCGTTAATAAAAGAGGTGTAGATATTGACCGACAGCATGTTGGGTGGGCTAGGAGATTAAACTAGAATGAAATGCAAAGGAAAAACCACGAAACTTGATGATGCAATCAATAGTAAGGTCACAGGTTTTTAAAAAGTGTCTGTCAGGTTGAAGCAAAGAGGGTGCATTTGTTCACATCAAGGCTTGTAACTCAGCAGTAACTGTCACACCATCCCTGAAAAGGCTGAAGGTTTGTTTAAAACAGGCAGCGAATCAAATGTGATAATGTGGATTATTTATCAGTTGAGTTCGAGATTGTCACGGAATCGTGCTGTATAACACCATATGGATGACACCCAAGTGGTGAACAGTGAGCACAAGCTCAAGTTTAATGTCAACGTTCATTAAAGACAAGAGGTAAGCAACTTTCCAAGGAGTCAGAAGCAAGTCTTAATGAGCTTAGTGATAAAACTCGTGGGAAAACTTGATACATTTGTGATTTTTGCCACTTGTCAAGCTGATCGTTTGCTGGAGACTGGATTGTGCCAAGACTTTGAATGTACTATACAGCTTCTATATATGGAAAGAATATAAAACAGCTTGCTTCACTATAGCTATCTTGGAGAGGTTAATTAATCAATGACAAGAAGTAGGGATGGAGCAGGTTGATCAGTTCTGGTCTGATTTGCAGACAATTTCATGTGAAAGAGTTTACTTGGATTGTAAGTAAGGGATGCGTATTATTTTTGCAATTTATCTTTGTAGTGTGCTTTGAGTATATCCAGTTGTTAGAACTGTCTTGGGTTGTTGATATCCAGAGCAAACCTGACAGACCAGGGTAAGTGGGAACAAAAAGGATACACAGATTAGCTGTTTATCAGTGCACTGACATTTTAAAAAGGAGCTCGCTGTGCACAAATTGACTGCTGCATTTCAGGTATTCAAACAAACAGTCAGCCTTTCAAAAAAGGTGCTTCAGGGATGCCCTGGCATCATGAAAGGAGCTTTCCAAATGCAAGTTTGCTTTCAGTCCAGTTTAAATTTAATTTTAGTTCCAAGTTCTGTTTAAAAAAAAAGATTGCAGCGCACCACATTTTCTAGAATTGTTCAAAATCAAATTTAGGTAGGAAAATTTGGAAACGCGGTTTCAACAAAAAACATGAACTGATTTTGTCCGATCAAGTGTTCAAACACCGTGCTCATTATTCATAGAGACAAGATACTCCCAACCCAACAATTAACTTCAGAAACCATTTCTCACACTATTAAAAATGACTCAGCTGTTTAAAAAAAGAAAGCAGAGAGAGAAACTTAGTCAACAGGATGCTAATAAGCTACACCGACACTGACCGGGCTTGGCCTCCAAGTCAAAAGGCTTGCACTTACACAGCTACTATCACAACTGCCAGATACCTGAACGCACTTCAAAAGTATCATTTGAATTGTTAAAAGGTGCAAAAGGAACCATTTGGTCCACATGCCTGTAATAAGTTTTTTTACTAAGTGCCAGTATTCTGCATTTTCCCCATACCTCTGCTCACTATTTCTATCCAAATAATCTTTGGACCCGGTCTCCCCCACATTTCCAGGTTGTGCATTTGATACCTCAAACGCCCACTGTGAAAAGTCTTTTCTCATATCGCCCTTGCTTCATTTGTTCATCACTTTAAATTAAGCCTTTGCTTCCTTCAAGAGCAAGAACATTATTTCACCATCTACTGTCAGGCTTGCTCATGATTTTGACAATCTCCATCAAATCTCTTTTCACCTTTTCTAACTTCTTCAATCTATTCCCATCGTGGAAGTCTCTAATTCCCAGAACCATTCTTGTAAACTGCTTTGGCTTTCGATCCAATGCATTCCCATCTTTCTTATAATGTCGAACAAATTGTACACAACACCGGGCTGAAGTCTATCAAGTGTCTAACATAAATTCACCATCACCTCCTTGCTCTTGTCTTAATGTTATTAATAAGAACAGGAGTACGACTATGCACTAACTGCTCTTTCCACTGGGTCCTCTCACCTTCCATGAACATACACACTTCTATTCCTGCATCCCCTTTAGAATTTGTAACCCTTATTTTCTGTTGTTCTCAACTAATCACCTTGGATTTCTCTGCATGGAATCTAATCTGCCACCTATCCACCCACTCTACCAACAGGCCAAAGTCACTTGTACTTTATAGTTAACTAAGCACTTCTGAACCAAAATCTGTTGTAATGTAGGAAGCATTGCAGCCAATTTTCTCTCAAAACTCCCAGAAGCAGAAATGTAGTGCTGTCCAGATGATTTGTTTTTGTGACATGATGGATAAATATTGTCAGGGACACCAGGGAGAATTAGTCAGCTCTGTTCACAAATCGGTGCCATGGCTTCTTTTATATCCACACAGATAGGATACAGGGGATTGTTTCAACGCCTCATTCAGAAGGCAGAATCTCTGACACTGTGCTGCTCCCTCAGACTTTGACTGGAATACCAGCCTTACTTTTTCACCAACGCCTGAAATAGGAATTGTAGCTGCTCTGTAACTTTCTGACCCAGAGGTTCAAGTGCTCCCCACTCAGTCGCAGTTAATATAAATGGCAGAAGACACCAACATTTCAGGCAAGATTACCGTGAAAGGATTGACATTAACATCTAGCACAAGACGTCGGCGCATCAAAAATGAAAATCTGAAAAGCTGTAAAAAGAAAGCAAGCTAGTCATTTCCACTTTTTTTTTGCATTATGTGCACATAAAACCAAGGATAGAAAAATTGTTTTAGAAATAAAAGGAAACTTTTTTTTAAAAAACTGAGCAGTTCTGAGAAACATTGACGTAATTTTAAGTTTGCTGTCTAGAGACTCAACACATTTCACTGAAAACCAGCAGTAGTCTGTGACCTTTGGGAAAGTAGTAGCTTTCAGCATCTGAACTGATTAGCAGATAGAGAGGGTAAAAAAAAGAGAAAGAATAACTTGAATTTCTATTGTGCCTTCCATTCCCCGGGACTCCCACAAGGCGTTTTGTATTCAGTGAAAGCACTTTGACACATCTTCACTGTTGCATTTTCGGGAAACAGCTAATTTGCGCACAGCATGGCCCAACAAACAGCATTGAGATAATGACCAGAATAATTGGAGTTGTAGTGACGTTGGTTGAAGGGTAAATATTGGCCAGGACACCACCTCCGCTCTTCTCGATGACATGCAAACTTTTACATTCACCTAAGACAACAGCAGGGGTCTTTGTTTAACATCTCCTCCGAAAGACAGTACTTGCACTGCTCAGTCTTGCACTGAAGCTTGAACCATTTTGGATTCAGAAGTACTGGAGCTCACATTAAAGCTAAGAGTTGCTGATTGGTTATTAAATGTTCCACCTTGTTCGTCCATCAATTCCACGTGCTAGCTGTGAAAGTTGGTTCAGCGCTCTACAGTAGGAGAAAGAAGGTAGCAGGAAGACTACTGAAGGAGTCAAAAATCCTTTCACATTAATTTCCTGATGGCAATTACAGCAGGAACCAATGTGCTCTCTTCCTGCACAGCCTCATCGTTACTTTATTGTTACTGATACGAGAACGGCCTTCAACATACCCGTCCCTGAAGTGTAAACCCAGTGTAAAGCTGCACAGATGCAGAGAAAATCTAAACCAACGCAATTAGCAAAAACTAGATCAAGACGACCTAGCACATCTATTAATATGTGGAAAACTTTACGTATTTCACACACTTGCTTAAAGCATTTTATTTGAAACATTCTCTGACCCACCACAAGCAATGACACAGGTGAATCCCCTATTACATGATTTATAGGTATCCTAATATGATCTGCTAAGGCCTTCAAGGCTGTTTAATTTAACAGCCTCAAAATTTAATAAAATTAGTAGCAAGTTCCTCTCCAAGCGACTCAGCGACAAGAGTTGGAATTATAACACCATTCCTTCAGATTAGCTCACTCCTGTACAGCATTGTGGGCAGGGTACCTACACCAAATGGACTGTGGCAGTTCAAAGAGCCAGCTAGGGATGGGCAATAAATGCTGGCACATCCACCAAAAGAATTTAAAAAAAACAAGTTATGAGCTATGGGCTCCACTAGGCTTTATAATAGACTTGCCAAAAAGGTTGCAGCCCATGGAATTAGGAGAGACAATGGCAGCTTGGATACAAAGTATGCAGAAGCAGTCGTAGTAAAGGGTAGTTTTATTAGTTACAGTATATAGCAAGAGTCCCCAGGGCTCAGTACTCAGACTGCCCCTTTCTTTTTATGTAAATCTGGATGTTCAGGGCAAAAATTTCAAAATTTATAGATGGTTTGAAACTATTATAATCTGTGAGGAGGATAGTGGTGGCAATCAAGAGGACATAGGCAGGCTGGTGGAATGAGCAGGTATATGGTAAACCAAATGTCAGGCAGAGACATGTGAAGCAATGTATTTGTTTGGAGCAATGAGGAGATGCAACATAACTGGAGAAAGAATTTTGAATATGATGCAGCATCAGGGTATAATGTGCCCATACCACTGAAGATGGGAAGGGTGAGGCTGAGAATGTAGTTAATAAGGCACATGAAATCCTACTGCTTCATTAAAAGAGGAAGGTGGAGTCCTGTGTCTTGTCGCTCTGTGCCAGGAAGCCCAAGTTTAAGTCCCACCTGTCCCAGATGAGTCATAATACCTTTGAATGTGTTGATTAGAATACAAAAGGAGGGAGGGTGCTAAAGCAAAAAATGTTACAATGAATCTTTTCAAAACAATGGTTTGGCCTCCGTTAAAATACAATTCTAACCGATGCACATGGGGAAGGATGTGAGGTTTTAAGAGTTTGCAGAGAGAAAAAAATAAAGAGAATGGGTCCAATGATAAGAGAGCTCTGTTACACAGACAAATGGGGATGCTAACAGAGGAGAGGTTTGACAGAAGATTTGATAAAGGTGTTCAAAAGCATAAGGAAATCTCAGGGACATGAGTTGGAAAGAAACTGTTCTCACTGCAGAAAGGGTGAAGGTCAGAGTTTGGCTAACACACTTGGATCAGAGTTGACATTGAACTTGAGACACTTTCTTTAAGGTTTCCATACACCTGTACCAGACAGACACAAGGAGGAGAATAAAAGGAATCCAGATTGTAACATCAAGTGCTGTTTAATTCCAAATGCTTCTTGCTGAATTGTACTGTTCCTTCTGAAGAAATTCATAATGGCAGCAAAAAGGCTGAAAAGACACAGTGGCACTCGTATGAAACATCTGAAAGATATTTCTCCAATTTTTGCTGACAGAATTTTATATTGAACATTTAAGGGACACATGGAAGCTGTAGCCTACCATTAGATGCAGACTAAGTCACTAACTTAAAATTACCAACAGAAGAGCCTGCACAGTGTACACTGATTCTGATAAAAAGTCAAAATGAAAATTATCAACATTTTTTAAATAAAGGAATACAATTCTGGATCCTTGCTCAAGCACTAACAATCTGGGGAAAGGTCACCAGCCCCAAAATGTTAATGTGGACTTCTCTGCACAGATGCTGCTAGATTTGCTGGGCTTTTCCAGCAACTTGGTTTTTGTTTACGACTTGCAGCATCACTGTTCTTTCTGCATTTACTAACATGATGTTGCTCATCGTAATGGCATTGTCTATACCACTTTTGAATCTGCATCTGGAGCCTTCATCTGTACTCCCAAAATGGCAAAAGCAGCTACAAGATTTCAACAGCGTAACGACAGGTTTACAATACCAGATGGCAACAGAAAAGCTTCACTTCTCTACGATGGTGAGGAAGAATCGGAAGGTATTTTAACTTGGTCCAATTACCCTTGGGCAAAATGACCACTATGCAGCAAAAAGAAAAATACATGACAGTCTATTCTGTGAAGAAAAAGCCACCTAGAAAACAACCATCTTCTCATGTACTGTACAAAGATAACTTACCATCATCGCACACACTTGAGGCAACCGACAATCAAATTGACTTGGACGACACCAAGCATGTTGTGAGGGAAATCATAATACAAATCAACCCAAGGTTGATATTTCAGTCAGCCAGCCATGCCAACAAGCACTTGAGGACAACAGAAAAAGGTGTCAGAGTTGGTGGAGTCAGCATGATTATCGGTTTCAAAATCCAGAGCTTACGGAAGTGGAGGCTGTTAGAAGTCGTTATCAGACTAAAATTAAATTCCTGTAAGCCTGGGTCATCACCACACGTGGTGCACATACCAAACAGTAATAAAACACCTCAAACAGGGTTGAAACTCAGTTTCCACTGTGGTAATACTTATCCACAATGGACAGAACCATCTTGCTAAAAGACAAATAGGGACAATCGAGTGGATAGTGCAACCACTTGGTTATAGAGTTTATTCAAGAGCGGCAATGTTAAACATCAGCTAAATGAGTATTTTCCATCAGTATTCACACAGGAAAAAGAGACACTGCTGATGAGGAGAATACTCAGATGTAGGCTATTAAACTAGACAGAATTAATGTTCACAAGGAGATGGTGTTGTTAGTTATTTTCACACTTACCATGATTGCTAAGTCTCCTGGGCCAGATGGGATTTATCCTAGGATTCTTGGAAAGCCAGGGAGGATATTACGCAGCGTCTGGCTTTGATCTTTATGTCGTCATTGTCTACACGACTAGTGCTAGAAGACTGTTCCCTTGTTCAAGGAGGGGAGCTGAGACAACCTTGGTAATTATAAACTAGTGAGCCTTACTTTAGTTGTGCATAAAGCATTGGAAAGGGCAAGAGAGATAGAATTTATAATAATCCACAAAGAATAATTTGATTAGGGATAGTCAACACTTTAGTTAAGAGTGCCTCACAAACCTTAAGTTCTTTGAGACGTTGGCCAAACAGGTGGAGGAGGGTAAAGTGGTTGCTGTGGTGTATATGGATTTCAGTAAAGTGTTTGGTAAGGTTCCCCACTGTAGGCTATTGCACAAAATAGAGGCATGGGATTGAGGGTGATTCAGTGGTTTGCATCAGAATTTGGCTCGCTGAAAGACGAGAGGGTGGTGGTTGATGGGAAACGTTCATCCTGGAGTTCAGTTACTAGTGGTGTACACCAAGGATCGGTTTTAAGGCCACTGCTGTTTGTCATTTTTATTATTAATTACCTGGATGAGGGCATAGAAGGACGGGTTAGTAAATTTGCAGATGACACTAAGATTGATGGAGTTGTGGATCGTGCAGAAGCATTTTGCAGGTTAAAGAGGGACATAGGTGAGCTGCAGAGCTGGACTGAGGGGTGACAAATGGAGTTTATGGGGAAAAGTGTGAGGTGATTCACTTTGGAAGGAGCAACAGGAATGCAGAGAACTGGGCTAATGGTAAGACTCTTGGTAGTGTGGATGAGCAGGGAGATCTGTGATCATGTACATGATCCCTGAAAGTTGCCACAGGTTGATAGGGCTGTTAAGACAGCATAGTGTGTTAGATTTTATTGGTAGAGGGATTGAATTTCAGAACCATGTCGTCATGTTGCAGCTGTACAAAACTCTGGTGCGGCCACACTTGGAATATTGTGTGCAGTTCTGGTTGCTGCATTGAAGGAAGGATATGGAAGCATTGGAATGGGTTCAGAGGAGATCTACCAGAATGTTGCCTGGAATGGAACAAAGGTCTCATCAGGAAAGGTGAAGGGATTGGAGGTTGTTTTCATTAGCGAGAAGGAGGTTAAGAGGTGACTTAAGAGATGATCAGAGCTTTAGATAGGGTGGACAGTGCGAGCTTTTTCCTCAGATGGTGATGGCTAGCAGGAGGCGACATAGCTTTAAATTGAGGGGTGATTAACATAGGGCCCCTCAATGTCAGACATAGGTTCTTTATTCAGAGTACTAAGGGTGTAGAATGCCTTGCCTACAATAGTAGCTGACTTGCCAACTTTAGGGGCATTTAAATGGTCACTGGATAAACATATGGATGATAATGGAATAGTGTAAGTTATTTGGGCTTCAGATTGGTTTCAATTGGCGCAACATTGAGGGCTGAAGGACCTGTACTGTGCTGCAATGTTCTACCACCAAAAGGCTGCCACTTACGTTGAGAGCAACAAAAGTGCAAAAGAACATTTCAAATGTTGACCCCCAGTATTGTTGTGCGCTCTTTTGGACAAAAAAAAAATCCAGTCATGAGACAGAGACCACTGTTGCCCAGAGGTAACGCTCATATGAATATAGGAGCATCTGTAAATGCCATGGGGTAGAAGCCAATTTCAGCATTGCCCATTCTTTGGGAACAAGTGAATAATTGATACTTGGCCATCTAATGGTGAAAAGCCACTGCAAAGTCTCAGGACTACTCTCACATCAATCTCATACAAGTTTGAGCAAATGCTTTAGTGCATATCGTACCTGTAAAACAAAATTTTTACAAAGCAACAGATCTGCATGTGACTGGAATTACATGCAGTCCCTTTCCGTACCAACATACCTGAACTGCATTCTGAACGTTTTGCCGGTATTGCAAATAGAAAGATGTTGTGTGCAAACTGTACATGGATTCCTGAATGTGTACCCAGTTCAGCATCAATGACTAAGAATACCATTTGATAGCAGACACAGAAGGAAGATCAGTCCCTACTTATCATTGACATTATTGAGAAAGTTAGGAATGAGCCCACACTTTGGGTGTTACCCAAACAAGCCACAAAAAAAAAAATCCAAGAGCAGGAACCAGATTAGAATTTGCATCGACAGAGTCAGAGATGCACAGCACGGAAACAGCCCCTTCGGTCCAACCCATCCATGCTGACCAGATATCCCAGCCCAATCTAGTCCCACCTGCCAGCACCCAACCAGATTAGAATTTGCATCGACAGAGTCAGATGCACAGCACGGAAACAGACCCTTCAGTCCAACCCATCCATGCCAACCAGGTATCCCAGCCCAATCTAGTCCCACCTGCCAGTACCCAGCCCATATCCCTCCAAACCCTTCCTATTCATATACCCATCCAGATGCCTCTTAAATTGTTGCGAGTGTATTAGCCTCCACCACTTCCTCTGGCGGCTCATTTCATACATGTACCACCCTCTGAATGAAAATGTTGCCCCTGAGGTCTCTTTTATATCTTTCCCCTCTCACCCTAAACCTATACCCTCTAGTTCTGGACTCGAGACCAGAATTGAAAGCAATATTTCAACAGTGGCCTAACCAATGTCCTGTACAGCCACAATATGACCTCCCAATTCCTGTACTCAATACTCTGACCAATAAAGGAAAGCATACAAAATGCCTTCTTCACCATGCAGTCACCAAAGCAAGCCCATGCAGTGAGAATATAACTAGTGCCCAATGATCAATGATATCCAGGAGAAAAAGTGAATAGTGCTAAACACTGTGCTAAACATATTCCCAATGTAGGCCACTATCAATTCACACTTGCAGAAAAATAGCGATATCTTGCATTAATCTCCATACACAGACTGCAAATTTGAGTGTGTCGTATTGACAGAATCAATTCAGGAGCAAAATGTGGTTCAACAACAGTCAATGCTTCAAGAATTTTTAGGCATGCCACTGACTACATTCACATCTATGGTCAGTCAAAAATGAACTTCCCTTTATGTAAAGGTACAACATCCTTACTTTGAGCAAAGCCAAGTGTTTCTCTGACAAAATGTGCTTTTAAGTCTGAACTCTTCTGCCCTATTTCTCTTGAAAGCAAGTGTTGTAAACTTGATGTCAAGGTGCCTGCTCCAAGGAAAGCAGGGGTAAACAGCTTTGGGTTTTTTTTTTAAAAAGGGCAGCATGAGTATGTGGATTCAGATCCACACAGACCCCAGGTCTTCGATTTCATTTACAGTTGTCGAAGCTGGGGGCTTGGGAGAAAACAGACACGGCTCTCTCTCTCTCTCTCTCTCTGCTGCTGCAAAATGCTTGCAGTCTATCTCGTGTAGGAGATTCATTCTGTTGGGGTTCTTTCTCCGGGACTTGAATAGTGTGCGAGGGATATCGGTCTTGATGAATTTGCCAAGGTTGTGTTTATGGGATGCTGCCATATTGGAACAGTTGATGAGTGGTAGTTAAATAACACTATTGTTACGTTTTCCAATAGAGTTAGATCAATTTTTTTTGTTGCTGTTTTAACTGATGTAAGAGTAAAGTGCATTTTGCTTGAAGTCTAGTATTTTAGCCAATCAAATCACACTTGGAAGGCAGCACCTTACGCTCGAGTTACAGTCTAGGCTATGTCTGTGATATGATTTAAGGGGGTTTGGTCTGGCCCCTCTCATGTCCTAAAAGACATGCTTTGGTCATGTGTTCAGCAGTGAGGGAGAGCAACAGAAGCAAAGGTTGAAGCACTGCAAATTTTGCAGATCCTGCAACCATGAAAGTAGTCTGGAGGCTGTGCAGACTCCACAGGAATGACTACCACTTCACTCCCTGAACTCACCACATTATCTGATGTCCTTTGAGATCGGACAGAAGAGACCAAGTACATGAGGAATAAGTCTTATTAACCAGGTTTTCACCAGATAAGGTGACAGTGGAGAAAGCAAGGACTGCAATTGCTGGAGATCAGAGCTGAAAAATGTGTTGCTGGAAAAGCGCAGCAGGTCAGGCAGCATCCAAAGAGCAGGAGAATCGACATTTCGGGCATAAGCCCTTCTTCGAACCCGGGTCTCTGGCGCTGTGAGGCAGCAGTGCTAACCACTGTGCCACCGTGCCGCCCTAGGTGCAATAGGTGGAAGGAGGTTAAGGTGAGGGTGATAGGCCGGAAAGAAGATTGCAGGTCAAGAAGGCAGGGCTGAGCCAGAGGGTTGGGACTGAGATAAGGTGGGGGGAGGGGAAATGAGGAAGCTGGAGAAATCTGCACTCATCCCATGTGGTTGGAGGGTTCCTAGGTGGAAAAAGAGGTGCTCTTCCTCCAGATGTTGTGTTGCCATGGTCTGGCGACAGAGGAGGCCAAGGACCTGTATGTCCTCAGCAGAGTGGGAGGGGGAGAGGTCGCACGAGATAGAAATGGAGGTGTCTAGGAAGGGGAGGAAGGAGTCTGAGACAGTCCAGGTAATTTTGAGGTCGGGGTGGAAGGTGTGAGTAAAGTGGATGAACTGTTCAACCTCGTGGGAGCATGAGGTAGCGCTGATACAGTCATCGATGTAGTGGAGGAAAAAGGTGGGGAAGTGGTGCCAGTGTAGCTACAGCAATGACTATATCGACACTACCTCATGCTCCCACGAGGAGGTTGAACAGTTCTTCCACCGACCGACTCAACACAGACATTTTCTATAAACCTACAGACACCCACAGCTACCTCGATTATACCTCCTCCTACCCTGTCCCCTGTAAAAATGCAATCCCATATTCACAATTCCTTCGCCCCTGCCGCATCTGCTCCCAGGAGGACCAACTCCAACCCAGATGATCTCCTTCAAGGACTGCAATTTCCCCTCAGACGTGGTTGATGATGCTCTCCACTGCATCTCCTCCACTTCCCGCTCCTCCGCCCTAGTACCCCGCCCCTCCAATCGCCACCATGATACAACCCCACTGGTCCTCACCTACCACCCCACCACCTCCAGATACATCGTATCATCCTTCGTCATTTCCGCCACCTCCAAACAGACCCCAACACCAAGGATATATTTC
>NC_057727.1:69608170-69676791 GCF_004010195.1 Chiloscyllium plagiosum | reverse complement strand
CAGCACCTTCCCCTGCAACCGCAAGAAATGCAAAACTTGCGCCCACACCTCCCCCTCACTTCCCCCCAAGGGATCCTTCCATATCCATCACAAATTCACCTGCACCTCCATCCGCTACACCCGATGTGGCCGCCTCTACATTGGGGAGACAGGCCGCCTACTTACGGAACATTTCAGAGATCACCTCTGGGACACCCGGACCAACCAACCCAACCGCCCTGTGGTTGAACACTTTTTAACTCCCCCTCCCACTCCACCAAGGACATGCAGGTCCTTGGACTCCTCCATCGCCAGACCATGGCGGCCTATCACCCTCCCCTTAACCTCCTTCCACCTATCGCATTCCCAACGCCCCTCCCCCAAGTCCTTCCTCCATACCTTTTATCTTAGCCTGCTTGGCACACCCTCCTCATTCTTGAAGAAGGGCTTATGCCCGAAACGTCGATTCTCCTGCTCCTTGGATGCTGCCTGACCTGCTGCGCTTTTCCAGCAACACATTTTTCAGATAAAGTGACAGTTACTAGCAAATTGCAAAAGAAAAAAAAATACCTGTTTCTGACTGCGAGAAAACATGATGCAAGCCAGGTTGACTTCCATGCAGTTCTTGTGCACAAAGACAAGGCAGGCCACCTATCAATCATTGTGATGGCAAGTAGGCTACAAGTAGTACAAATTGATCACTGATCAGACCACAAAGTCTATGAATACACATGGTAAACCACACATCAAGTTAGAGCATTGGATACTCAAATTATAAAAGTAAACATTGTATGTTGAGTATCAGCAGACAAACCCAATCCAGACTCTTTCACGACATCTGTTGCCAAAACGGAGGAAAACGTACATCATAATTGTACAAATCAAAAACCAGTGCTAAATTTAGCCGACAAAGTGGCAACCTAATAAGATGAGGCATTGTTACTACGTATGAAGGGTGTGCAATTATCAAACTGGAAAGACCACAATCAAGATAGCACCTACAAACAGCATCATTCGCACACAAGTTCAAGCTCAAAATGAGCTAATGTGGTTCCAACTGTGATCACATTCTCATTACATGATCATTGAGGGAACACTTAATCAGTGTCGTTTATAAAGGTCACCAGCGAATTGTCAAAACTAAACTACTCCTCAGGGGAAAGATACAGTTCTAGGAATTGGAGCATGTTAACACTCTAGTCACCATTTGACACATCACAAACAATGTCAAATCTTTCTGATCATCTCACCATGTCTGAACTATTCCCAAGACATGAGTAGAAGTTTTAATTTGGCGGACTGGTAAACACCGGTTTGTCGTTACTGATGATTACAGCAGATTCTCAGCCATAAAAATAGTTACATCAACTTCAACAAACGCAGCCCATCCCAAAGCTTGACCAGATTGGCACTTTGTCGGAGTTCCTTTGAATAAAAAAAAAGTCAAAAGTGACAATGAGCAACACCAATAAGGGCAGAAAGTCTGCCAACTACCTGGGACCCCTTAATAAAAAATTCACAACCCATCAACCAAGAGATAATAGAGAAATCATGAGATTTATCCCTACTTTGAAAAATGTGACAAGTGGCTACAGCTCAGAGCGACATGTGAAAACAAGAGCTGTACTGATCCCTTTGCCATTAGAGTTTCTGGCTCAGCCACTAGAAAGCCTCCAGTTACACTCATATTTGCACAGGCATGCACACCTGTCTTCCTGTGGAACTAATGATCAACATGCTCACAATTGTGATGGAGATTCGAAGGATCACATGAGAGAGTAAACACAAAGTAAATCATGATATTCAGTGCTACACTGGTAAAGCCAGGAGATAAAGTACTTGTGAAATTAAACCATCATGTTGGGAAGAAAACAATACCCTAACTGACATCGACCTAAAACGAAAATATTCTCAGTTGGAGAGCAAATCTTTCATCTCCGTCAGTGCATGAATAAATTAACTCAAAGCTTAGAATACGTAACAACGATACAGGGAAAGCTGAATCACAGGTCATACAAACGTGGAGAAGGTCCCTCCAGTCTGCTCAGTCAAAAACTATTCCAAGTCTACACTAGTCTCACTTTCCAGCATTTGGCCTATGGCCTTGAATGTTACATTTCTGTTGCTCATCCAAATACATTTTTGTTTTAAAAACAAAAGGTTGAGAAATTTCACACCTCTACTACCCTCCAGGCAGTGCATTCCAGATTCCCAAAGTCTTGGTGAAAACACTTGTTCCTCAAATCCCCTCTAAACCTTTCACCTTAAAATTGGGTCCCCTTTTCAATGGCCTTCATTCGAGTGGAAACAGCTTTTTTATCCATTCTCTATCTTTTACACCTCAATTAGAATCCTCTCAGCCTTCTCTGCTCTGAAGAAAACAACCCAAGCTCCATCCCAGGCAACATCCTGGGTGAAACTCCCCTGCAGCGCCTCCAGTAAAACCACATCCTCCCTCTAAGACAGTGACCAGAGCAGCACACAGTTCCTCAGCTCTGGCCTAAGCAAAGTCCTGTCTAGCTATAACATAACTTCTTGCTCTTATAATCTATGCCATAAGCCTATTACACTGTCCCGTCACCTTCAGAGATATATGGACAAGCACCCAAAGATCCTTCTGCTGTTGAGCTTCCCAGCAGCCTACCATTCATTCGAGTATTCCCATCTTTTGGTACTTCATCCAAAGCATATCACCTTTTATGCATTAGGGTTAAATTCCACACGCCACTGATCTGCCCAACTGACCAATCTATTTCTATTGTCCTGTAACCTGAAGATCTTCTTTCTCACTGTCAACTACCCAACGAATCGGTGTCAGCCGCAAACTAACTTAGCATCCTACCCACGTTCTCATGATATTGTTCAATTCTGTCATAAACAAGGGACACAGCACGGATCCTTGGTGTGCCACTGGACAATGGACTCTCGTCATACACTCAGCCTTTGACAACCACAAACTGTCTCCTACCATTTAGCCATTTTTGGATCCAACTTGCCAAGTTACTCTGTACCCAATGCGCTTTTATAGCTTCCCTATCAGTTTGATGTCATACCTGGTCAAAAGCTTTGCTGAAATCCATAGAAGCTACATCAACTGCACTTCACTCATGCCCACTGCATCACCACAAAAATTCAACTCAAATTGGTTAGACATGGCTTTGTCAGAGGGAGGCCATGGTGACTATCCCTGATCAAACCTTGCCTGACTAAGTGGAGGTTAATTTTCTCCTTTAGACTTCTCCAATACCTTCCCTACCAAATGTTGTGTTTATATTTCAAGTTGTGCTTCTACTTTTAAAAATGAAACATGGAAACACTCACTCACTCTCATACACTAAGGAAAAGGGATGCAATGTATTGAAAATTGTAAGATGCATTTTGTCTGCCTAAGGCTACCAAACACCTGTACCAGCAGGAAGAACCTTGAAGGAAAATTCATTAACAGCACATGCATTTGATTTCCTGCAGTTTGTATATATATTGAACATTTCTAGTGGACACTGAGAAGATGGTGGTGTGACCCTTTGAAATAAAGAGAAGCAGTCAAGAGTTGACTGCATTCCTGTGGAAGGAGAGTCCCGTAGAATGGGTCATTTCCTCCCCAGGGTAGCACTGGGGGACCAAATAGCGTATTACAGCAATTAAACAGCTTTGTGATCCATTTTGCAGACAGCAGTTATTGTTACCAAACATTTGGAACCTCTTCAAAAAAAAAGCGCTCAAATTCTCAAAACACCATTGTGTAATTTGAACTTTAACATTCTGGAATTTTCATTTGATCCAGTAACATTAGTGATCGCACCCAATAACGTGTGTAGGTAATGGATATGGTCATGGATCAATAGGAAACTTTCAAATCAGACTGAACTGTGGATGTAGGTGAATTGGCACATTCTCCTGCCATACGTTATATTGTGCAGCTCTGGAGTTAAATAACAGGTCCCCAATTTCACGAGATTGGTCGCTCTGGAGTGTGGGGAAAAAAAAATCTTCATAAAACAGAATTCTGCTTCTCATTGGGACTCGGGATCTTTCTCTCTCACCTCGTGGAAGTGAGTATTTATAAAAGAAAGCCTTCCCCACTATTGTGTTTCAGTCCAGCAGGCAGGTCTGAAATATGAGCAGAGACCTGCTAACACAAGTATCAACCAGGCAAGGGATGCAATGGTTTGTGGTCTTATCCTACAGATTCTTATTGATTAACGAAGGAAGTGTAATACGTTCCCCTATTGACATTGGTCTTCGGTTTCTTGGAATTGTTCTTCAGTTACAAACCTAGACTTGTTTGTCAAAGATTGAGTGCTCAGCTCTCCAGGATGAAAACTTATTGGGATCCAAGTTTACCAACATGTTGCGATTCAGGCTTCAGTCACCACCCGATTGCTGCTCCCTTCCTTCACTTGAGCCCCAAATTTTTGGCTACGGTTTCAGAACTTCACCTCTTCAGAAATGCGAAGTGTGCTTCCATCAAAGTGCTCTTTCTAGATCTGGTCGAGACAAGCCTTTCAATAGCACCGGCTTGTGTATTCAGGTAAGTCTTCATTCAGCAACACCTGGAGAAGCTCGAATGGACTTGAATGTCACGTGTACAGAGGCACAGTGAAAAGCATTGTCTTACAAGCAATACAAGCAGATCAAGGGGTTAAGCAGCATAGATAAGTATACAATGAGTAAACAGCGGCAAAACAAAAACAGGTACAGGTGAATGTTAAGAGTTTGAGTGTCCATTCAGTATTCTAACAACAGTCGGGTAGAAACTGTTGCAAAGCCGGCTGGTGTGCAGGCTTCTGTACCTTCTCCCGATGGAGGAGGTTGGAGAGAAACATTGGAAGGATGGGATGGACCTTTGAGAATGCTGGCGGCCTTTCCTTGACAGCGGGCCTGGTAGATGGATTCTATAGATGGGAGGTTGGCCTTTGTGGTTGTCTTGGCGGAGTTCACTACTCTCTAACCATCTCCGATCTTGAATGGTGCAGTTGCCATACCAGGTAGAGACACATCCAGAAAGTATGCTCTCAATGGCGCATCTATAAAAGTTGGCAAAGGTCAATTTTCCTCAGCTGCTTGGAGGAAGGAGGAATGTTGTTGGGCCTTTGTAACCAGTGCGTCCACATGAAAAGTTCAAGAAAGTTGGTTGTGGATGATCTGTGCTGTCCCTTCAAAACATTTAAGCAGCTTTTCAATGTGTTGGTGAATGAGCATACAAGACAGAGTAGGATGAATGAGCTAAATGATAAGGTGACACACATGGGGACATTGGATGGTCAGGTCAGCTAGGTTCAGGAGGAGTTGGGGTACGCTGTTGTATATCAACCTAGGAATTAGACAAGGTGGTTTATGTCAGACATTGACTGGGTAGCTTTCCAGGTAACTAAGTTTGAACCAGAGTCTCACTCCAAACTCCAAACCAAAGTTGGACCTTCAAAGGAGCAGAGGAATTACCTGGGAAATGTCAACATCAAAGTGCTTTGGGATTTCCACAAGGGTCCAGAAGCATTTCTGGAATAGCTTGAGAAACTGGATATCCAATCGGAGGACCAGGAAATCTTCGACAACAATCACCAAATTCTGATGTTTTAACAAAGTCACAGGAACAGAAATACTAACAAAATCATTGTGCAACACAAATTATTCCCAGTAGAGGTCACTGTCCATCAATATACAAAAGGACACAATCTAAATTCAAGGTGAGTGAAAAAGTTTGGGGTACTGTAACAGACAGGCTGCTGGTGGGAGAGTTAAAAGTACAGTTCTATTCCCCCTGTTCCTACTTCGGTTGAGCCATGGAAGAGCAGGAGTGAGAGCAGTACTTACCCAGTAATAGCAACACCTCCCTCTTAAAGACTCTCCATCTTGGGACAGACAACAGGCTGCAATTCAAGTGTAGGCCCAGTATACCTGTGCTAACTTCGCAAATCGAGCTTCTGATCATTCTCTACACCTTTCAATATTTTCCCAACATTTAACTCCTTCAAATACAGTGGTCAATTCACCTTCAACATTTAGTAGCCACTTAAGCAAACACATTTCACATTTGAGATTCCAACAGCTATTTATTATTTGTGTAACAAATATTTTAATCTTCCTTTCACTTATCCTAACATTCTGACAGGTTACTGATTCACAAGCAACAGCAATGACTGCTTACCAATTTCCCCCCCCCCTCACCCCAACCCTTATCGACAAAGATATTGGCTTGCTTTACTCCAGTGCCCCCCACCCCAGACCCACATCGCTGGTCTGATTTTTAAAATCTTTTGTTTTTTCCTCTTCAGAATCCTGATAGTTGCACATTCACCAGCTGGGTACATCTTATGTTTCTTTACTTGTCCTTTGACCCATTTGTTGGTCTTACACCATCAACCCCAAGTCCTTTAATTTCTCTTGCCCTCCCATCACCGTGTGTCACCTCCAGTTACCTGCCTCACACTCCCACTTGCTGCAAACTGATTATATTTCAACCCATTTCCAGTTCTGATGACTGATCAACTGTTTCTCTCACCAGGTGTGCCTGACCTATTCAGCCTTTCCAGAATTTTAATGTCTACATGACAGTGTAGCACTTACAAGATCTTTCAGTAAGCTCTCAAATGACATTATCCTGTTAACTGTGTTGCCTGCTTTCCATGTTCCAATATTCAGTGATATCCCAATAATTAAATAAAAGATAAATACTGTGGGTGCTGGAGAGTGGAAATAAAAAAAAGGAACTGGGGAAACTTAACCAGTCTAGAGTAGCTGTGGACAGGGAGTGTGTCAACATTTCAAGTCCAATATGACACGTCTCAGAGATAATCATTCAGTGCACAAACAGAAGCCTTCCATCCAACTCGTCCATGCCAAAGTTCCCCATTTGCCTGCACTTGGACCATATCCCTCTAAACATTTCTTATTCATTTAGCTGTCCAAATGTCTTCCAATTGTAACTGTACCTGCATCTACCACTTCCTCAGGCAGTTTATTCCACATATGAACCACCCTCTGAGAAAAAAGTTGCCCCCGGTCTCTTTTAAATCTTTCTCCTCGCACCTTAAAATTATGACCTCTAGTTTTCAGCTCCCTAACCCTAGGAAAAAGACCTTTACTATTCACCTTATGTATGCCCCTTCAGGAAGTCACCCCTCAATCTCCTACGCTTCAGTGATAAAGGTCCCAGCCTATTCAGCATAACTCAAACCCTCCAATCCCAGCAACATCCTTGTAAATCAATTTGATAATATCCTTCCTACAGCAGGGCAACCAGAACAGTCTTTCTATTTTTCTTTGCTGCACATAATTAAAAGGTAGCTTAAATCACACTGTGAACTAATTCACCATCAACTTGTGACAATTTCTTTTCAGATGCCCCAACCAAGAAATATCAAGTTAAGCCATTTTCCAGGCCATAAATTAACTTGAGATTTGCCATCGCTACCATGAATCAATCTTTATACCAAGTTAATTATAAAACATGATTGAGATTATTACTATGGCCAAGCATAGGCATGATTTTTCCTTTGCCCCCTAACTAATTTCAGGCTACCTGTTTCACCTGGTCATCTCATGTGGTCTTGTTATTTCCACATATCAATCGCATACCTGAATATCTTTGTTCACTCAGAGCTCCCTTGGTTGGGAGTGACAGTCCCCCACTTCACTTACAAAATCCCAACTCCACAGCAAGGTGACCTATTTCACCACCTTTGACATAAGTGACCACATCCTGGGTCCAACACTCTTACTGCTACAAATTGAGCCCCATTGAATTTCTCTTTAAAAGTGATTGATCTCAAAGTAACAGTGACTGACTGAAAGGATCTTACAATATCAAATGTTAAGGTTACCATAACAACCAAAAAAAGTGCATTAAACATTTCAAGAGGCAATTTATATGCCAAACAACAGAATAGATCCCAATCAAAAAACCCACTGCTGCAGTTATCATTTATGGTCCTCAGGAGGACAGCTTGTTCTCCACAAACCAATCCAAAAAGCTTAACTCCTTGTTCTTCCTTTTTCCAGCTGGAAAACTTCTAATCCCTGAACTGGCCTTCATTGTTGGATACCCTGGAGATTCCTCCCAGTTACAGAAGTTCAGTTAAAATTTTCCAGCTTTTTTTTTTATAAAAGCTCTCATTATGTCAGCCTCTTCAATTGAAGTCTAAGCTCCTACCTACATCTTCTGTGAATTGCTGCCCCTCTCTCAGATCCTTGTAAACTACCCCTACCTGCAAGCTTTAATTAATTATATTAAAGGAAAACGTGCAACCTACAATGGCTTCCTACAGACTCTGCCCCACTCAAACTCCATCTCAAGGCCCATGTAATTCGCATGCCATTGTCTCCAGGTACAAATGCTAATTTGCTATCATCTAGATTCCCAGACTGTTTAAGGCCAAACTGTTTACAAAACTTGCATTCTCAATACTTTAAGACTTGGAAAATAACAGACAATCCACTGCAAATACAGCAACCCTGGTCAGCATTTATATGCCTCATTCCTGATGAAGGCTTTATGCCCGAAACATCAATTCTTCGGCTCCTCGGATGCTGCCTGACCTGCTGTGCTTTTCCAGCACCACACTCTCAATGACATCTTTTTATGGCAAAACAATGCAAGATGTTTATGAAACTAAATGATCTGGGGCTCCCTTCAACACACAGGCCTTATTCTTCATTTGCTGTGATGTGGGCATTGCTGGCTGGGCTAACATTTATGGCCCATCATCCAAATCACACAGAGACCAGTTAAGAATCAATCATTATGTCGGACCCACTGCTGTGGTCTGGAATCACGTAGGTCAGATTGGGCGAGGATGGTATATTAGAGAACCAGACAGGGTTTTTACAACAATTATTTCTTATTGCCATTTGCCCTTGATTTCCATTTCTTATTGAATTTAGATTTCATCCTCTGCTGTGGTAGGATTCAAACTCATGTTCTCAGAACGTTAGCCTAAGATTCTAGATTACTCATCTGGTGACCTTACTACTAGACAACTGTCACCCCTTCACGTGTCGTCACAAAGATTCAGAACAAATCACATGATCCACTCATATTTCCCCAAAATTAAAAAAGGTCCTATCACAAAAATCTTGCACTGCTAACTTCTAGCCAGAATATTGGCATCAACGAGTTCGATTTCCACACTGTCATGTGTGCTTCTATCTATAGACCTCTCCACCTTCTCAGCGACATGCTGCACTTAAGTGATATCATCCAAAAGCACAACATTAGTTTGCTTACAAACATTCAGTTCTCCCACACCATATCTCAACTCCTCCATTGCTGCTAAATTACCTGGCACCCAGTACTAGATGAAGAGCAATTCCCTCCAATTCACTTTGGGGAAGGCAAAAAGCCTTCATTTTTCTAAGTGCTGCAAATGCCACTTCCTAGCTACTGCTCCTCTCCCTGGCAACCGTATGAGGGTAAATCAAACTGTTCTCAACCTTAATACCATAACTGACCCTGCAAACACAGGTTAGAGGTAACAGGAGGAAAAGGGGCTTTTAATCTCAGTGGTTAGGATTTGGAACACGTCTATGTGATGGAGGTAGATTCCATTATAGCTTTCAAAACAAATAAAAAGGAACTGTAAAACCAAGGAATCAAAAAACTTGCAGGACTACAGCCAGGGTAGAGGGATGAATCACATTGCTCTTGTCGAGAGCCAGCACCAATTGGATGAACCCTCCAGTCTCCTTTGCTGTAAACCTTGCTTCGACAAGTCCGTTTTCCTCAACTTTGCTCATTCACTTCAATAATCAAACATGCTTTTAAATCTTATGGTTCCATCTCCCCTACTTAAAAAGTCATACTTTTAGGGGTCATCATTAAGGTTAGGAATGCATTTTATATTCCATCTTGTGAGCTTTGAATAAAAATATGGCAAAGAGACGTGTCCCCAACTTTGAGTTGTGAAGAACATGATGAGTCACATCCTATCAGTGAGAGTTCCCATTATCCCTACTCTGCTGGGCTCAGCTAATTTCACAACAAAGTCTGTAATTTACCTTCAAATCCATACATTTCAACCCTTAAGTACTTTATCAAATGCCTTCTGGAAGTCCATATAAACATGTACAGACATTCCCTTCCACAGCTGCAAATTATCATTTTTAAAACAAATCTGTTGATGGGACCTGGATGTTGCTGGCTAGCCAGCATTTATTGCACCTTCTTACTTAACAGCAATATTCATACTGCTGTGGGTCAGGAGTCACATGTAGGCCAGACCAGGTAAAAGGTGGCATACTTCCTTCTGAAAAGGACATTAGCGATCCAGATTGGATATAGATTGGATATTTTTATATAGACAATAGGTGCAGGAGTAGGCCATTCTGCCCTTTGAGCCAGCACCACCATTCATTATGATCATGGCTGATCATCCTCAATCAGTATCCTGTTCCTGCCTTATCCCCATAACTCTTGATTCCACTATCCTTATGAACTCTTTCTTGAAAGTATCCAGAGACTTGGCCTCCACTGTCTTCTGGGGCAGAGCATTCCACACCACTCACCACTCTCTGGGTGAAGACATTTCTCCTCAACTCTGTTCTAAATGGCCTACCCCTTATTTTTAAACTCTGTCCTCTGGTTCGGGACTCACCCATCAGCAGAAACATGTTTCCTGCCTCCAGAGTGTCCAATCCTTTAATAATCTTATAAGTCTCAATCAGATCCCCTCTCAGCCTTCTAAACTCAAGGGTATACAAGCCCAGTCGGTCCAATCTTTCAATAAGATAGTCCCGCCATTCCAGGAATTGACCTCGTGAACCTACGCTGCACTCCCTCAATAGCCAGCATGTCTTTCCTCAAATTTGGAGGCCAAAACTGCACACAATATTCCAGGTGCGGTCTCACCAGGGCCCTGTACAGCTGAAGAACCCCTTTGCTTCTATACTCAATTCCTCTTATGAAGGCCAGCAAGCTACTAGCTTTCTTCACTGCCTGCTGTACCTGCATATTTGCTTTCATTGACTGATGTACAAGAACACCTAGATCTCGTTCTACTGCCCCTTTACCTAACTTGACTCCATTTAGGTAGTAATCTGCCTAAGTGGATAACCACACATTTATCCACATTAAACTGCACCTACCATGCATGAGTCCACTCACCTAGCCTGTCCAGGTCACCCTGTAATCTCCTAACATTTCACCCTGCCACCCAGCTTTGTATCATTAGCAAATTTGCTAATATTACTTTTAATACCATCATTAATGTATATTGTAAAAAGCTGTGGTCCCAGCACTGATCCCTGCAGTACCCCACTGGTCACCACCTGCCATTCTGAAAGGGAGCCATTTATCACTACTTTGTTTCTGGTCAGCCAACCAATGTTCAATCCAAGTCAGTATTTTGCTCACTAACCTCCTATGTGGGACTTTATCAAAGGCTTTCTGAAAGTCCAGGTACACTACATCCACTGAATCTCCCTTGTCCATCTTCAGAGTTACATCCTCAAAGAAAATCCAGAAGATTAGTCAAGCATGATTTCTCCTTCATAAATCCATGCTGACTCTGACCTATCCTGTTACAACTATCCAAATGTGTCGTAATTTCATCCTTTATAATTGACTCCAGCATCTTTCCCACCACTGAGGTCAGACTAACTGGTCTATAATTTCCTGCTTTCTCTCTCCCACCGTTCCTAAAAAGTGGGACAACATTAGCCACCCTCCAATCTGCAGGAACTGATCCTGAATCTATAGAATATTGGAAAATGATCACCAATGCATCCACGATTTCTAGAGCCACCCCCTTCAGTACCTTGGGATGTAGACCATCAGGTCCCGGGGACTTTTATATCTGAAGGCTGATCAGTCTCTCCAACACCATTTCCTGGCAAATATAAATTCCCTTAAGTTCAGGTCCTTCAGCCATTGTTACCTCAGGGAGATTGCTTGTGTCTTCCCCAGTGAACACAGATCTGAAGTACCAATTCAACTCTTCTGCCATTTTTGTTCCCCGTAATATATTCACCCGTTTGTCTTCAAGGGCCCAATTTTAGTCATCACCATTTTCTTTCCTTTCACATACCTAACAAAGCTTTTACTGTCCTCCTTTATATTTTTGGCCAGTTTACCTTCATATCTCATTTTTTCTCTGTGTATTTCCTTCTTAGTTATCCTCTGTTGTTCTTTAAAAGCTTCCCAGTCCTCAGTTTATAAATTGAGAGAGTGGTTACATGGTTGCCTTGAGACTAGTTTTTTGTTTCCATTCAATTTCTTTTATTCAATTGAAAACTTTCACAAACTACCACAGTGGAATTCAAACTCTTGCCCCCAGATGAGAAGTCAGGCGTTCTGGATAGTTTGTCCAGTGACAATTTCACTGGTATACAAAATTTGTGGGGATGTGGTGACATGATGTGCCAAAACCTTTCCCAGCTCCTGCAGTATTTTTAAAGTATAGTCACCGCTGCAAGGGTTGGAAACACAGTCTATTTGCTCACACCAAGTTCCTACAATGTAAGACAGTCAGTTCAATAGGAATCTCTTCATGTATTCCTCTCTCAAACGTCACTGTATTATTCTTTACACATAAAAAGGGTGAATAAAAGCCAGGGCTCAGCTCCCAAATGTGCTGGGAGTAAACATTTCATCTGAATTCCTTTTGCAAACCTGAACAGCACACCACTGCTTCAACAGTCAATCACCCCTTTAACAGCAACACTATTAAGCTCCTTACACTAGCAAGAGTTCAAGCTGGTCAGGCGATAGTACTGTTGGAATGCAAAGATAAACCTTGCCCCAAATTCCAACATCAAAGGGCAATATCATCCTTCAGTCTGGAGCTGTACTGCAATGTACGCAGCTGTGCACTGTGCAGACAGAACCTAATCTTGAGTTACATTGACAGTTTCAGAATAAATCTCCAGTCAGGGTTTAGCCCAAGTTACCAAAATTTCTCGATTTTGGAAGGTGGGGTGGTGCTAGTGGTGATAGTGGGGGCTGTCTCCAACAGGGAAAGAACTATTTAAATCCCAGTATTGGCTGGAAGCTTGATGGAATCATGCGAACAAAGCCCAAAAGGTGGTCAACTGAAATTCACCTACATAAATAAATCTGCAAAACCACTAAGTGACATTCTATAGCCACAGAAAAGCATGGCACTGCAGGATCTGCCCTTCTGACTTCCCCATTTGGAGAGCACAAGTAAGTATTCTTACTGCACAATGCAGTCGCAACTAGAGATTATTAAAAGTAAAAACTGCACATGTTGGATTAGCCTATGGATGTATGACCTCACATTATGTACCAGTGAGTAGTGCGGTGCAAGTTAACATTGGGCCTTAGTTAGCATTGTAGAACCGAGACTTCGGGGTTTGCATTAAGTGTAGACAAGGTTAAGGTGCCGTTTGGCAGGCTTGTCTTCATTGCTCACGCCTTAGGGGACAGGAGTTGGGACTTTCTGTACAAACTCAACATGTTGCTGAGGCCTCTTCTGGACTACTGTGTCCAGTTCTGGTCACCTTGTATTATAGGAAGGATATTATTAAGCTGGAGATGGTTCAGAAAAGATTTACTAGGATGTTGCTGGGAACGGAAGATTTGAGTTATAAGCAGCAGCTGGATAGGTTGGGACTCTCTTCACTGGAACATAGGAGATTGAGGGGTGACCTGACAGTTTATAAATCATGAGTGGTATGGATAAGGTGAATGGCAGGTGGCTTTTCCCTAGGGTGTGGGATTTCAAGACTACGGGACTTATTTTTAATGAGGGAAGTGGAAGGTTTTTTTTTAATAAAAAAAGACCCAAGGAGCAATTTTTAAGAGTTTAGGAGTGGTTCATGTGTGGAATGAACTTGGAGGAAATGGTGGACACAGGTAGACTTACAACATTTAAAAGCCATTTGGATAATTTTAACGAGAAATTAGAGGGAAATAGGTCTGGGTGGGTTACTCTTCGGAGGATCGGTGTGGACTGGTTGGGCCAAAAGGGCCTGTTTCCACACTGTAGGGAATCTCCATCTTAAAAAAAATATGTTTGGAGAGATGTACAAGCTAGTTTATTTTGGGATTATGGTTGGCCTGGAACTTGTTGGACTGAAGGGTATGACTATGACTGTTTGTAACCAAAGAGGACAAATGAACCAGACAGGATAGATCCTCTCCTAACCCTCAACAGATTAAAACAAAAATCTGATTTAGACTTTAAAAGCAGCATGCACTATGTAAATCAGCATCAGTACTGAAATTATCCCAAATTTTAAAAAGTCAATATCTTTGCCAACCAAGATAATTAGTCATAACATGTTCTTGGAAAAGTCGATCTGTTCTTGAATATTTATTTTCTGACAGCAACGGGAAATCCTCCAAGATTATGAGACCGCAGCTGATGTGCTTCAGTACAAACAGTGGGTAGAGTATCAAGACATTCTTGAACAAGATTGTAAAGTTTATTGAAACGCAGTGCATACACTCCAATTGAAATACACAAAGCAAGCAGGGGTACAGCAATCGGAACACTGATGCCCTCTAGTCAAAGTCTCCAGTTTCGTTACGGTCTTTAGCTTTCCCAGTCAGGGCGAATTTCTTTTGTACTTTTGATAGAGAGGAGGAGAAGCTGTGGTGCCAATAGGTCACAGGCATAAAATCTGACTCTTACAAACGTGGAATAAAAAGTCTGCTTATAAACAAAACTTCCACTGATGGATTTTATTTGGAACAAAAAGCACTGACATATCCAGTTTCCAATTGAAACTGCCTAAGAGGTTAGATGGCTTAGGGGTGATCCAGTTGAAATGTTTAAGACACAAATCATTCTATTGGGGAGATAGATTTTTTTTGCCTCCGGTATCTCACTCTCATCATAAAAAACGATATCTGGTCTATTGAGTCCATATCAGCTCTCCAATTCTCCTGCTCCTTGGATGCTGCTGACCGACTATGCTTTTCCAGCACCACACTTGATGCTCCAACTATCCAGTCTGTCCCCTTTCCCAACTCTGTCGTTGGGGTTTATTTCCCCCCAAGGGCACATCTGATTTCATTTTGGAATCTTAGACAATCTCTTCCATCACCATCATAGGTAGCAAGTCTCAGGTCACTATCACTAGCCTTGTGAAACACGTGTAGCCTCGTATTTTTTTTGCAATCTTGCCCAAAACCCTAACATTTTGTCATCTGGGTCAGCTGATGGGAACAGTACTTCTTTGTCCACCTTACCTATTTTTGAAGTCTCAAATCAAATTCTCAGAACGAGGCGGCGGTACCTTTATAACTAGACCAAGTGAGGAATGAAATCTGCAAGCATTTTGCTCCCGCAGCAAAATAAAAAGTGGTGAAAATCAGGAATTCAACAAAAGCACTGCACACTGACTCAATTTTCATTCTCCTGACTGGAGCTCGATTGATGTTTCACTAGGTAAAGGGATCAAAAGGGTACAGAGCAAAAGGGGGGGGCGAAAAAGGGATTGGAGCTAAGCAGAGCTATTAATCAAACCAATTTGTCAAACACACTCTGGGGCAGAATGGGATGTTCCTGTTCCAATGTTTCAGAACTCTGCCTCTCCAACAGGTTTGCTCTTCCCCTTCTCAGTTACTAGGAGAATGAAATCTCCCCCATTAACTCTAAACAAATAAGTGCTTGAAGTCAAGGATGTTTTTTTTAGGAAATGATATCAATGAGAGCTAACAGGTTCACACATTCACATACGAAATACAACAGGGTTGTTGAGTGCAATGTCAAGCTAATCCAATAGTACATCAATTAAATTAACAGGGAAGCCTTTTGTTTTAAAATTGCACACCAATTGCTCACACTGGTGATAATAAATGCACTTTGTACAAACCCAGCTAGTAGACTTGGCTTGTGTGTAGAAGTGGGGAAGGTCAGGGAATGTTTCAAACTACATATTTGTTCTGTCATTGCAAGAGAAATTCTGAAACAAAAAAAATCTACAACATTCGGTTTGTTTTTGTACTCACATTCCCACCATCAGCCAAAGGAGTATGATGGGTTAGTGAGGGATTAGCAGGCCGAGGACCAAACTACTGAACATCAATGAAGGCTCTCACCTTGCCCAAAGAATTCTGCAGAAGGACACTACTGCTGAGCCAGAAGCCGGAACAAGACTCTTGACTAAATCACCAGGCTTTCAACCTACTGTATTAATGAAGGACAATTATATCCGTAATTTTTAAAGCATTCTTGGGAATGGGCACACAAATAAGGCCTGCACTTGCCATTCATTCCCAGTTGATCCATGGTGTCTCTTTCTCACTCTTCACATAGCTGTTTTCCAATGGCTACTTGCTTCATGAATACAACAGATACTACTCTGATAATTCGAGCTCATTGTTATGCATCCAGCTGTAAGCAACTGGAAAGGTGTTCCAAACAGATCATCTTGAAGGTGGGACTGCAAACTGCTTACAACCTTGGTTGGGAGCAGTAACCTGGTCCTGTGGTTATTGCGTCCTCACAAAATAGATTACAAGGACTGGTCAAACAAAATCATGGCCTTGGGCTCAGGAGGTAAGCTGATCTTTTCTGCACCCAGCATTTATTCTGTCCACCCCCAAGAGAGCGTAAAAGGGAGAGAAAAGGTGCAGTCTGAAAAGCAGAGGTGCATAGAGATAGTGGGAGATGTTTCTGGGATGGGCAGGTAGGAGGCAGACAAGTATGGGGACACTATGGAAGAGGTTACTGTGCCAGCAGAAGTACATATGTGGGACAGCAGACATTTTCATTTCTCATCATTAACTGCACGATGCCAGACATTTCAAAATGCTTTCTTGCTTCCACTTGCACAGAAAATTGGAACTCGCATTGACATTTCACAGAACAGGTTAGCAAGACTTAAAGGACCAGAAGGAAATTTGGTGTTTTGTAACAATCACTGGCAAAGCAACCTGCATTCCCAGGTAAATCTATGGCACACCTGACATGGAATACAATTGCCATCAAAAAGCTGGCTCTTTAGAGAAACTTACATCTGTAACTTCTGATCATCATAAGTGAGGAGAAAACTAACTGCTTTTCAGGAGAAAAGTGCATAGTGTATGCTCACATGGAGAATTCCTAAACAACTGCATGTAATCAAAGAAATCATTCAAAGTTTGAGTGGTCAAATTGCACAAGAGAATATCAAGAGTGATGTAAAGCCCAAAATGTTTCTTAATTATCTTTCAATCACGGATTTAAAAAAAAAATCAGAAGGCGATTGCTTTAAATGACATGATGTGTGAACAACTTACTTAAACTCATTGAGATTTGTATTTATACTACTATTTTGTTCAAGCAGTGCATGGGGGAGTAAGGGATGATGGGGTTGAAGAAATCCCAGAAACAATTTGTTGATTGCATAAACCAATCATGAGACCATAAGCTATAGAAGCAGCATTAGACCATTCAGCCCATTTGGTCTGCTCCACCATTCGATCTAGAGGAAAAAAAAGCTGCAGATGCTGGAATCCTAAGTCGACCAGGAGACTAGACAGCACAGCAAGCCAGGTAGCATCAGGAAGTAGAGAAATCAACAATCCAAGTACAACTTTTCTTTACCATTCAGACTAGATAATATGCTTCTCAGCTCCATTCTTCTGCCTTCTACCTTTTGCTCTTGATTCCCTGACTAATCAAGACCCTATTTACCAGTCTTAAATACAGTCAATGACTTGGCCAATCAGAATCAAAATCAAGATGTAGAGAGCAGGAGTCATCATCAGCATGACACCAAGAGGAGACAACTTCCCACTGGGAAAAGGGGAATGGTGTGCTGTGATGGTGGTTATGAATTGTGATCAGTGGTGGAGTGGGAAGGTTGGTGATGTCTTTGCACCTTCAGAAGTACAGTCTGCTGGAGCTGACCAGTCTCAGTTATCACTTCATCGACCAGCCATCCATTAAAAACTGTGCATGTCAAAACAACTCAAACTCACCCCATCACCACGCAATTTAAACACAATAAACCAGTGAACCCTCTAATTTGAATCAATTTGATTAGGAGTGGGAATGTTTGCAGTAATTTCCAGATGAATTTTTGACAGAGTTGTGAAAGATGGAAAAGATGCTGCTCAAGAAAGCATTTGCACTTAAATTTTTTTGGTTTATTCATTCACGGGATGGGGGTGCTGCTTGGCCAACACATATTGCTCACCCAGAAGGTAGTTAAGAATCCATCACATTGCTGTGGGTCTGGAGTCACATGTAGGCTAGGCCAGGCAAGAATGGCAGTTTCCTTCGCTGAAGGACATTAGTGAACCAGATGGGGTTTTCCTAACAATAGATTCATAGCCATCAATTGACTCTTAATTCCAGCTTTTTATTGAATTCAAATTCTGCCATCTGCTGTGACAGGATTTGAACCTGTGCCCCCAGAGTTGGATCTCTGGATTAATAGTGTAACAATAACACCACTAGGCCATCACCTCCCCTAAAAATGGTGTATTTCACAATCTCAGGACCCCCCCCCCCCCCAAAGCACTTTTCAGTCAATTAAAGACACTGAGTGTTGTCACAGTTGTAACAGTGGTGATGTAGCAGCCAGCGTGTGTACAGCAAGTTCCCACAGTGATCATTCAGGTGTTTCTGTGGTGCTGGCTGAGCAGTGAGCACTGGCCAGGACACTTTCAAAACAGGGCCATGGCAGCTTATGGTTTAGCCAGAAGGTACCTGCTTATTGTTTAGGAATTTGGACCCTCAGACAATACAATGATCTTTTAATATCACACTCTACAATGTTTGGATTTTTGTATTCAAACCTTTGAATTGAAATCCCTTTTAAAATATACCCTGCAAAAATGAAAGCCCTCAAGTTGTTGTAATCTTGATTTAGAGCAAGGAGCTGGCATATTAAAATCAGTCCCACAGCTTCCAAAAGGCAATACAAATATATTTTATATGTTCTACTTACGTGTAGCTTATTGAGCAGCACTGCATCTGTAGTTGTATTGCCCCCAGGCTTAGCTGCTTTCCAGAACTGTTTCTGAGCAGAGTATCGGTTCATGGGGCATAGCTTAAAGAGACAGTCTAGAGGAAAACAAAAAGAAAAACAAACATTAATAATGAGAAGCTTACCATTTTCAGAAATGCAAATGTCTTAAAATGCACATTTAAACATCCACCGAAACCACAATCAAAAATAAGGAATGTTGATTAATTGCTCACATTTCAGACCTGTGCCAGTAACTAGAGGTAATTTCCCTTGTACTCTGAACACTGACCAGTGTGGATCCTAAATACAAGACACCAAAACAAAGACTAGTTCAGTACCAACTCACAACTGCTATGTTCTGGATGGAAATCAGCATAGCCTACGTTGGTTGAAGAGCACAGTATTGCGCATCTGAACCCTGATTGTCTCTCAATGGGAGACGATTGTTCAAAATATTCAGGATCTCACAAACCTAGGCGAGTGCAAGTAGCTTGAAATTTCTACTATCGCCCCAGCTTCCATCCTCCGCTTCGCTGAAAGGTGCATTGCCGATGGACATTTCTTATTAGAAAGATTTTCTGAGCACTGTTGCCTTCGAGAACTTGATGAAAACTCATGAACCAACTGCAGTCAGATGGGTAAAAAAGGTTCTCAAACTGAAAGCAAAACAGTTCTTTTGGACTATATTCAAAGAAGGAGCAAAACATGGTGTCATTAATCTCCCATCCTCCAGCTACTCTTGTACAACTGCAGCACGTAAAGCAGCTTTATTCCAAGTTTCACACAGCAATCCAAATACAATCAAAATATGCTAAGGTTACTGTGCAGTCATAATCCTTTTTATGGCAGCAAGATTTGGGCCTCTATATTAAAAAATGCATTTTCCCTATAATAGCCTTCAGCTGTGATGAATGTTTCCTTCCCCCCCCCCCACCCCCACCAAAAAAAAGCTATAAACTCTATCGAGTGCATAAATAGGGAACACAGACAAATACACATCAACAATCTGTAATTATCAATCAATCTGGAAGTATGCTGGTCCGTTTCTTAAGGCATTAAATATTATCTTCCTTTTCTGAACAAATACATACATGACAGAGACCTAAATAGCTGGCCGTGGCTCCACAACTTTTGGGACTTTTTCCCCATGCCTGCATCCTGGGCGGCGAACATAGAAAAGCTATTTGATCAAATACTGGAACCACTGAGAACAGTACTATCTTTACTCAATACCCCCATGCAAGCACTTCCTGCAGGAATCTGTTCTTTCTCCCTTCCTATCACAGGAATTCAGAGATCAATTTCAATATTTTTACCACCTTCTTGGGAGACTGGCAACACAAACAAAGCCATATGATCAGTGCTTCAACTTGATGGAGGAATGATTCTTGGTCCACTGCCTGCACTACCAATCAAAATAAACCATTTTGACCTAGATGGGGTCAAACACTTTCAATGTTGATGTGGCCATGATCATCTAAGTAGTATTTGATCTCAGTCCGACTGAGACTCCCATTGATGTTGGAGTCGTCAGGATGTGAACCATGCAAAGGCTTAGTCTGCATCCTATTCTCATGGCCATGGTATTCGTAATGGCTGCTTAGTTAAACGCTGGTCTTTCTCAATGCCACTGTTGGAGGTGGGGTGAAAACAGTGAAAGCTGTGCCATTGCAGAAAGTGAATTGGTTTCTCTTATTTGAGATGGGGACTATCCAGTGTTTGCCAAACACGAGTGTCATCTTGCACTTAAAGTTCACCATTGGATATTATCCAGGTCCTGTTACAACTGACATGAGCACTTTGGTGTAGTGGATGTTGTGTGTGCCATAAAACAAGTCTCAGTTGTAGGATATTTTTAAATTTATCTAGCACTTTCATTTTTGTAATCTTATTTAAGATCATTTCCACATTTACATGAATTCCAAGAACAGATTTACCTCATTAAGATGAGTGACACCCTCCCACCTTATACTCCACAACCACCTGATGAAGGAGCTGCACTTCGAAAGCTAGTGCTCCCAAATAAACCTGTTGGACTATAACCTGGGTGGTGTGTGATTAACTTTCCCAATTCCTTGGTCTTCCCATTTCCTGGTTCCCCTCACATTCAGGCAGCACACTGGTTAGCAACCAGCAATAGAGTTTAATTCCAGCTTTGGGCGACCATCTGTGTGGGATTTGCACGTTCTGCCATTTCTGTGTGAGTTTCCACTGGGTTCTCCAATTTCCTCCCACAGTCCAAAGATGTGCAGTGGTGGACTGGCTGTGCTAAGTTGTCCTGTAGTGTCCAGACATGTGTAGGCTAGGTGGATTGGCCATGGTAATAGTGGGGTGAGGAGGATACAGTAGGGTCTAGGTGGAATGCTCTTGGGAGGGTCAGGCCAGACTTGATGGACCAAATGGCCTCTCTCTACACTGCTAAGATCACAGGCTGTTCCAGTAGAGAATAATGCCAAAATGGACTCCTCACACGCACAGCCATAATCTGTGATGTCAGCTGGCCACTGGAAGTGTAGGGAGGCCATACCAGCCAGCCAGCCTACATATGGCTTGTTCATGCACAAGCTTTCCTTTCAAAGTCACAACAGCATTTCAGTACAGCACAATTCAAGCTGTATCATCTGAAACTAGCTGCTGTCTGTTGCTTACCCATGGCACTGGTGTGCTCTCTGCCCAGTCTACAAGTGATATATATACAAATCACAGCCATTCCAGTAACTTTCAGAGCTATGCATTTAAAACAAATGTCATCTGAAAGCACTACTCACTTCAACCTTTGAAGTCAAGGCTGTTCCTTACTTTTGTTAAGCCCTGATGAAGGGCTACTGCCTGAAACGTTGATTCTCCTGCTCCTCAGATGCTACCTGACCTACTGTGCTTTTCCAGCTCCACACGCTCTACTCCAATTTCCAGCATTTGCAATCCACACTTTCTCCCAGTGCCAACAGTCTGGTTGAGTCAGAGACAGATTTAAGGAAGGGCTAAAGACTAGTCTGGTAAGGAACAGCTTGATGTGACCCTCTGATGGGACCAACAGGGACATTACTTGATTCCTTCACTGACCCATTGGGAAATTTAGTTTAAAATTACACAATAGCTTCAAACTTCCTGAAATTTTAGCTGAGGTTAAAATTTCAGGATAAAGCAGAGGTTGGGAAGGAAGCATGGGAGTTACTGAAACAAAGTGATCAAGGGAAAGAGAGCGAGAGAGAGAGCGAGAGCGAGAGCGCGAGCGCGAGCGCGAGAGCGAGAGATCTTCAGTGCATGAAAGTTAACCCAATGTCTGTGGATAATACTGAGGGAAGCAGGTAGAGACAGACAGGGGGCAAAGGACATTCTGATAGGTGGGAACAGATTGATGCAAGAGCGGTCTCAAAAGATCTGGATGCCTTGGTCAATGATTCCAAAACACTTAAGGAGAGTACAGAGCATAAGATCAGAATTGTGGATGATGCCAATAATCCCTGGGATCATTTCAAAGCTGGACTGGGAAGATCCCTATAGCACATTTCGCAAGGGAACAGAGTTCTCTCTTAAAAAGAGAGGGCTTTCAACTTAAATTTAAGTCTATAAACATGTCAGAATATGTATGCTTGTGCTAATGCAGTACAATGAATAAATAAGGTTACAATACTATGATGACTTTTTCACCATTTATCACACCCTCTATTTTACGTCAACATTAGCATTCCTCAGTGTGAGCTATACTGTAAGATACAGATGCAAACAGAACTGCAAGTTCGCCCAATGGGAGGTAAGGAGATTGCAAATGGACCTCTACAGGAGTCTTTCAGGAAGTCAAGGCATTTGTCCCAGAGGATAAATTACAATAGAGTGAGTAAAGCCACAATACCCCTTCGTCAACAGCATTCTGGAAGTTGCTACACCACATAATCAATGGTTTACAATATACCAGGAACCATCATTTTGTGCAGAATCACTCTCCTGCTCCATTAGTTCCCACAGGTGTAGAGGATGGAATAATGCACATCAGTCACTATCTTTTTCCAGATGTGGCCTTAAATGGAAGATGTCACTTGTGTACTTGACATTTAAAAATGTCAAAGTGAAATCATGCTGGGACAATTATGCTTGCAAATTCTCATTTGCCACCTCTTGCATTTTATTTATTTGATTAATGCATGAGTATTTTAAAATCCTCCTGACTTAACAGCAAGTACTGAGGAGTGTTTCCAGTGTTCTCTACCATTCTTCAATGGTTCCTTTACATGGCACCTAATTTGACAGGCAAAGGGACATCGCTATCACCAGAATTCAAGGTCTTCCACTAATTTCAGGCTTCCCAACACAACTTTCAACCCTCCCCCACATGGAAGCAGTTAAGCAAAGGGAAGGCAATGACACGATGAAGGTATGGGGAAGTGAGGAAGGCAGAGAGGAGAGCAGCAGGGTAGCGCAAGGCTCCCAACACAACCACGAGTGCGGCACTGACCAATTCCATCCAATAGTATCAGATGTGACACATTGACAGAAGTGAAAGCAAGGCAGACTTATAGTTTGCACAACACTTGCAAAAGGTGTTAAGAGGGCACAGGTTTATCAAAGTTTTGCTGTGAAACTGCAGTCTGTGAAACTGGTCTAAGAACTGACATGTACATGTCCAAGCGGTCAAGGGGGTGGGTTCAGGTATCAGTTTAAAACTACAGAAGGGAAACTTTTGCAAAATTCTTGACCCTGATTTTTTCTTGTGACCATCACCTGAATGGTATTCCCTGCACAAGGTGTAAAACCACCCCACATTCTTCACTATGTGTTCTGCGTCTCTACAAACTTTACTGTGTGAAGTGCAATGCAGTTTTCCTGATTGTGGAGCCACCGATGTGACCCATTCCATTTGTGATTAAGTTCCAACATACTGACAAATCAAAATGTCCTGGTCTCCCAATCTGCTCAGCTTCAGTTGAGGGAGCTGAATGTTCCAATGCAGATGCGCAATGTTACTCTCTTTGGGAAAGATGACATTAACAGAACAGGTATTAGGCAAAAGGTAGTCCACTAATACAGTTGGAAGGCTAGGAATTAAAATCGAGCTACAGCTAACATGCTGTTTTAACATTAACCATTATCACAAAAGATAATGGGAGGAAGCCAGCCAAAAGGACAGTGGTTGTTGTAAATGGATGTGAAGGGTGCACGATCCAGTGAGTTGTAAAAGCAAGATTAAGCCATGACAGCTTGCACAGCTGAATAGCTGACCAGTGCTCACAGCCTAGGTCCCAGTGTGAGATTACTTCTGCTGACATGAATTGTCAAAATCCACAAAAGAAGGGACACCAATTTATCTCCACATTTCCCCTGACGAGGTTGGAGAAAACTCAACTTCTGCAGTGGAAAAGATGCTCACACATCGATATTGATCTAATTTCAAATACAGTTTTATTCTTGGACATTTTTGTTGCGGTTGTACTCATGTTGGAAATATTTAGTCCATTACTGAGTTCTTCCAACCCACAGGAGAAGATTCTCACTATCGTGCTCCAAAGACCAACATGTTGGGCAGATCATGTTCTCACCCAAATACTGAGATCACACTTGCCAGCAGCAGCTCACTTGTACATTAGCTGGCTGTCTAGGCTGTTACATTGAAACTAAACATAGCATCAGCTGTGGCTCAGCATAGAGAGAGAGAGAGAGAGGGAGAGAGAGGGGTGTGCATCTGTGCACTGGTCATGACAACATACCATCTTTTCACTGACACTTTCAGCAGAGGCTCTATTTACCTTCCTAAGTGAGGGTGAAGATTATTAGTTTTGCCAAAAGAGAGGAGAACCAACAGTGCAGCCAAAAAAAAAGGTTCACTACCCCTCGAGGTGATGAACCTCCTAATCAATGCACTGGAGCACGGTTAGTCTCAGGTTTTATACTGGGCTTTGTAACTTTTGCACTGACGCAAACTCTAAGAACTGGGCCTACTACTCGGCAGCACAACTTTTCCAGCATCATAACCAAATGAAGCTCTAACGCAATGAGACCTATACTACAGTATCAATGGAACCCTTTATCCCCTCCATTATACTCCTCCCTTCCCCACCCGAATTCATGGCCTCACCTTGTAGAGAAGATTTTAATAATCATTGTGCTTGATATAACCAGCTACTAGATTTTTAAAACATTACATCTTAAATCTTCTGAAGAGTAACCAATAAATTAGTGTTTGCATGATGGGCTCATTATCATAGCCTTTTGTTTCATTCATTCACAGAATGAAGGCGTTGCTGGCTAGGTCAGCATTTATTGCCCATCCCTAGTTACCCAAAGGACAGTTAAAGAGGCACAGTGGTTCAGTAGTTAGCCCTGCTGCCTCAGTGCCAGGAACCCAGGTTTGATTCCCACCTTGGGCCACTGTTTGTATGGAGTTTGCATGTATCTGCGTGGGCTTCCTCCCACATTCCAAAAAGATGTGCAGGTCAGGTGAACTAAATGCTAAATTGCCCATAGTTTAAGTCCATTAGTCAGGGGTAAATGGAGGGGAATGGGTCTAGGTGGGTTACTCTTCAGAGGGTCGGCATGACTTGTTGGGCCAGAGGGCCTGTTTCCACACTGTAGGGAATCTAATCTAATCTAGAATCTAATCATCTGTAGATCTAGAGTTACATACAGGTCCGACCAAAGTAAGAATGGTAAGCTTCCTTCCCTGAGGGACATTAGTGAGCCAGATAGATTTTTTGGATAATCAATGGATTGATGGGCTTTAAATACAGATTTTTACCGAATTTGAAGTTCACCGTCTGCCGTGGCAGGATCCACATAACATGACCTAAATCTCCAGATTGACAGTCTAGCAATAATGCCACTCGACCATCGCCTCCCCAAAGCCACCTTGTGCAGTTAACAACTTTGAAATTACACGTAATGCTCTGAGCCCAGAGCGCTTAGCAAGGCCAAGCTTGATTTGAAAGATTGTGACAAAAAAGTTCACCATAACTTGCATTGACATCACACCCTGTGACATCTGAAATCTAGTGCTTGGCAGCCAATTCCTCACTTTCAAAGTACAGCATACATTGCAAAGCAGGAATGTAACAAGCACATGCTTTAACACAAATACACAAGTAATTGGGATGAGAAATGTCAAAGGTGACCAGAGTTATCAGAATCTGAGACACAGGGATAAAGGGAGAGAATTGACTATAATCTTAATAGCTCTATATATTCAGCAAACCTTAAAACAAAATAAAATAAAAGCAAAATACTGAAGGTGCTGAAATCTTAAATACAAAGTACTGGAGAAACTCAGCTGATCTGTTAATATCTGTGGAGGAAGAAGCAGACTTGACCCTGAGCTAACAGAGGACTCTATATTCAAAACATCAACCGTTTATCCCCCCCTCCCACAGATGCTACCAGACCCTGGAGTTTCTCCATCACTGTTTGTGAACTGAAAATATTCCAATTCTTCTATCTGTCAATATTTCAAGTAATCAGGAGCTAGCTAAAAGCAGGGGTGGAGGAGGAGCTAGAATTATTCCAGTGCCAGGACACTGTCACACTTATTACAGTTTACTTTAGACTGGCATTATTTGAGGGGAATAGACAAAGTGAATGACAAGGGTCTTTTCCCTTGGATGGGCAAGTTCAAAACCACTTCAAGACATTTTTAAGAGGAGAGGAAATAGATTTAAAAAAAAAAAGGACTCTAAGGACAACTATTTTCACAGGGTAGCTTGCGTGTGGAATGAACTGGCAGAGGGAGTAGTAACTGCAAAGTTACAACATTTAGAAGACATTTGGATAAGTTCATAAAGAAGAAATGTTTGGAGAGATGTGGGCCAAGCACAAGCAGGTGAAACTAGTTTAGTTTAGGAACATGGTTGGCATAGATTGGTTGGACCAAAGAGTCTGTTTGTGCTGTATGACATCCCAGGGTTACGCCAAGGCTTTGGAGCCAGGGCTGTCTGTCCCAAGCATGAAGACTCTGAAGTAGTTCCAAATGTGCACTTACAAATCTGTTACGATGGAGTATTACTGAGAGAGATCAAATCTTGGCAACTGTGTGAATTATAATTTTAAAACGGAGAAAAAGCGAGGACTGCAGATGCTAGAGATCAGAGTTGAAAAGTGTGATGCTGGAAAAGCAAAGCAGGTCAGGCAGCATCAGAAGAGGACAGTTGACATTTCGGGCATAGGCCCTCCATCAGGGTAGCTGGGAAAGCAATAGGTAGATGCAAGTGGGGGTAGTGGTGATAGGTTGGAATGAAGATGGACAGGTCAAGAGGGCGATGCTGAGTTGGAGGGTTGGATCTGGGATGAGGTGGGGGGGCGTAGGTGAGGGAGATGAGGAAACTGGTGAAGTTTACATTGATGCCATGTGGTTGGATGGTTCTAAGGCAGAAGATGGAGGTGCTCTTCCTCCAGGTGTCAGGTGGCTAGGATTTGGCAGTAGGAGCAGCCCAGGACTTGCACATGCTTGGCAGAGTGGGAGGGGGAGTTATAGTAGATTGTAAAACAGCCTATAGAAATTGCCCAGTTGTAGTTTTAGTACAAAATTATGGGCACATTACATTGACTAGGCAGCACTTTACAGTTAAGTTTTTAGAATGTATCAACTGTTATTTCTGATTATTTTCAAAATATTTAAAATGGTGCACATGTTCAGAAGTTCAGAGGCAACACAAAGCAAGGTAATCCTGACCCAACAACTCTTCCCAAACTCAAATTTTCAGCTGAATACTCTCCTGTGTGCAACAGGTGCTCTGCTCAGACACCCATGTGCCCATGATAAACACCTTCGCCATTCGAGGTAAATAAGAGCACGATGAGTGGACTTTGGCTACCTTTGTTTCACTGATCTTTGTAACAGAGCAACAAATTGGTTCAGTGGGAAGTTTGAAGCGGTCATTCTCTGTGTCACTCATTTATCATGAATGAGGTCTGCTCCTGTTCCCAGAGAACAGTCAAGGTACTTTTGAGGTGACATGACAGATTTGGAAGCTTTTTGTTTATGGATCCAAGTGTGCTTCTCCCACAAGAAATCTTCCACACGCGTAAAAGAAACCAACTGAGCAAACAAGTCAGATTTTCTCCACCTCTCCTCTATTTGCAACCAAGCCACAGGAAGTTACATTTGACGTTTCACCATCGTGAAGCATCAGCTGTAGACTTTCAAAGTTACTGCAGAGAAGATAATAGTGCCTTTGGGGGGAAAAAGAAGAATCTTGGACTGGATCCAAACAAGGCCAATTTGGAAAGAAAACATGAGCTCACTGCAAGAAGTTAAACATACAGCAGACAGAAAGTTACATTTGACGTTTCACCATCGTGAAGCATCAGCTGTAGGCTTTCAAAGTTACTGCAGAGAAGATAATAGTGCCTTTGGGGGGAAAGAAGAATCTTGGACTGGATCCAAACAAGGCCAATTTGGAAAGAAAACAAGAGCTCACTGCAAGAAGTTAAACATACAGCAGACAGAATGAACAAAATTCAAGGCAGCCAATCTCCCATGTACGCCAACCTAGAAACTTTTTTTTTTAAAAAATGAACACGACGACTTCAGATAGTTTGATACAGACCCAAAAGAGGCCCATGACTAAGAAACTGCTTCCCAAGTTAAATTCTATAATTAGCCCGTGCAATGTTTTGCATTTTTGACATCAGAGCCCAAAATGAGAGAGTTGTCAAGATGGAACAGGAACGTGGGTTAGTAGTAGCCTGTGAGTCAGATTATTGTGGGTTCAAGCCTCTCTTGACAGATTGAGCACGTAATCGAAGCTCTAGTACTGTAGCAAGGCAGTGTTGCACCAGAATGTTAACCGTCTCAGGAGGGTGCAAAAGACTGAAGCAATTTCAGGAGTGGGGGAGGTTTCCTGGTCTCCAACCAAATCATTCTACAAATCAACTCAAAAATATATTTAATTATCCTCTCATTGCTGTTTGTGGGACTTTTCGGTGTACAAGTTGACTGCTAATGTTTTCTGTATTACAGCAGTGACTACACTTCAGGAGTACTTCAAAAGGCTGTAAACAAGTTTGGAAAGTCACGAGGTGGTGAAAGGTGCTATACAAATGCAAGTCTTCTTTCTGCTCTACAGCTTTAGTGGATGAATGGGATACCTTTGCAACATCTTCAATAATTCAGTAAAATTGAAAGGACTAGTGTTACTGGCCTGAATGAATAACCTCAGTTGGTCAACCACAATAAATCAATAGCCCTAACTTGAATGTTGGAATTATACGAGATTTAGAGAAAATCTCACATAGGGAGAATATAACATGATGAAAATTAAACTAATTGATGCTCCTGCTAACACTAATCTAAAAAAAAAAGTGCCAATAAGCAATGGTTTTCTTCCCAGGAAGGTGGTTGGATGGAGCTATCCCAACACCACCAACATTGCCCAGAATAATATTTACTGAAAAGTTGTACAAAACAAAAGAAAGTTTTCTCCAACAGAGACGAAGTGGTTTTAAATTCCGGTCAATGGGGCCTTTCCAGATTTAGGCTGATGAAGGATAACAGCGAGAATGACCTGCCTGGGTACCTAATGCTGCTTAAAACTCAGTTTACAAACTCATCTCATTCCTGTACCAGATTACTGGCACCATCTCCACTATCCTCCTTGTGCAAGCTGATAATTGCACAGCCAATTGTGGGAGAATCGTTCCAACCGTTTTACTGGAAATCCTTTTGGAGCTCTGACTGCAGCAACCTTACCAAATAAGGTCAAGTGCAAAACCAAAAGCCAGGGCAGAAATTAGACTAACCCACGTCTCAAGTCAGCCCGAGTGCCAATCAGGATCAAAAGCAGATTTGATCACTGAACTTTAGATAGGATGCTTAACCACAGCAATATGCACCAGGCTGACAAAGCTGTGTCAAACAACCACCAAGGCCTAGCAATTCAAATAAAACTCAAATGAAACCAATTAATGAAGTATTGAAAGTCAAATTCAGCTAAAGCAGCACATGGCCAGCATTTTAAAACCACATTCTGCACCCTTTATGCTGCTGGGACCTCAGTAGAAGCTTGATGCATTTGCTCAAAAGGATCCTCCCCTCTATAGACCAACTTGTGGATAAATCACCTTACTACCAGATAATGCGGAGACTATTCGTTGCCTTCAAACATTTGTATTTGCTACATTAAAGTGCTTAACCGTACAAGACTTGGGTGACAATTTAAAAAGATTTCTGAAACAATTACTTTATATACCTTTAATGAATTTCAAAAATTCAACACTTATAATTGAAGTTCTTCAATGTAATGCAGGATGGAAAAGTTTCCCAAATCGACGACTTGCTGTAAAATGCCTGGTTCAGTTGTTGTAACCTTGCTACTGAATACATTGCAGCAGTTGAACTTAGTCACAAGCCGACAATTGAAGGGAGCAGGATGCAAGGAAAATACTCCGGGAGCTGGAAATATGAAATAAAATCAAAGTGCTAGAGAAGTTTAGCAGTTCTGGCAGCATCTCTGTTTCATCGTTCAGAGTTAACGTTTGAGGTCCAGTGTGACCCTTCTTCGGGGCTGAAGGGAGCTGGAAAATGGTAGTTTTTCAAGTGCTGTTGACAGAGGGGGATGGAGGAGTGAGTGGAACAGATTGTGAGGGCGCCAAGAGCAAAGACTGGATAATGCTGGTCACAGAGTGGTAGAGATGTAAAATGGGTGGAAGTGGAAGGCAAAATTAGATCCCCTCTGCTGAGGCACAAACCAGACAAGGCTAGGGGAGGATGTTGGGAGGTGGTGGTGGGGGGGGGGGGGGGGCCAAGGGATGGCAAATGCAAGAGAAATGGAGTTTGAGGTCAGACTCAAGTTCTGGAACGCAATATTAAGTCCTAAAGGCTATGAAGTGTTAAACAGAACATGATGTCTTGTACCTCTAGCTTGCTTCAGTTTTGGTGCAACTACCATTTTCCAGCTCCTGTCAGAGGAGTCATATTGAACTCAAAGTAACTGTTTCTTTCTCCATCAATGCTGCCAGACCTGCTCAATTTCTCCAATTCCATTTTTAGTTCCTATATTGTATCACTAAACACCTTTTGAATGGACAAAGCACTGTGTAAGTGAGGTTGCAGTATGTGGGGCTTGCTACTTAATGGGCATTAGATTCAATAACTTAAGACAATTCCTATCTGTAAGTACAGAAAGGTAACCCAGAACAACCAGATAGCAACTTGAACAAAAGCAACCACAAAACTGATCAACCAACCAACATGGCAAGGGTAATAACAAAATTCAGACCCATAGCAAGAACAAGGGCACAGTGTTTATACATCTGCTCACATATATACACTTAGCAGCTGCAGGTAACAAAAAGGTGTTAGAGTACAAGGTTAACAATTTAAAATTTGACATTCATTCAGAAGTTGAACAGCAGCAGGAAAGCGGTTCTTGAATCTATTTGTATGTGTATAGAAACTTATAGATCTTCTGCTTGACAGAAGAGAGTGGCAGAGAATACAGCTGGGGGTGGGAAGGATCTTGGGTTATGTTGGTTGCTTTCCTGTGGCAGTGGGAAGTAAAGGTAAAGGTAGAGTAAATTAATATTGCTGCTCAGTATAGTTTCGATTTGCAGCTATCAGGAACACCACCTGATATTTTGCCTGAGAACCTCACAGCCTGGATGGCCTCAATATTGACCTCGCCAGCTTCAAAAGTCCCTCTTCCCCCAGCCTTATCCAGCCCTCCCTCCTTCCTGATCTGACCTGCCCATCTTAAATCACCCATCCACACCACCATTCCCACTGACCAATCACAATGAATCTCTATCTGCATCCACCTATCACCATCCCACCTACCCTTGCCCTACCCACACCCCTCTCCTTACATGTGCACTCCCCTGCCCTTCCCCAGTACTGACTAAGGGTTTCAGCCCAATACAATGACCTCCCTGCCCCTTGGGTGCTGTCTGACCTGCTGTGCTCTTCCAGTTTCACATCTATTGACTGGACTTCCAGCATCTGAAGTCCTTACTGTCTCCTATTTTTCTCTACAGCTCTTTCAGCCTTAAGCATTTGATTTCAAATGGTGGCACAAGGCTAAATCAGTCAATGCTGGCACTTATTGGGAGGTGTGGGCTGCATTAAATTACAAATTATTTAATTAACAACTAGCTATTAATTAATACATGTTAGAGATGGAAGTGATGAGGAGCTGCAATTATTGAAGATGGAAGCTTCAGTATTCCATTGTGATCTGGGACAGACCAGACCAATCTTAAGTGCTTGTTACTACAGAAACTTTAGCTTGGAAGTATGAGCCAAAAGGTCAAGCTGTGGGCAGTGCAGCACATTACTTGGGAGGGGTCAGTCACTTGGCCACTTCAGGTCAGGCAGCAGTCACATCTCCTGAGGTTATGGTCACCTGATTTGGACAGTGGGCAAGTGGGGATGGGGGGAAAAAAAAATGATGAGGCAAGTTAAGGGATCCAGAAAACAGAAGTGTTGGAGTCACATCCTTGCAATTGTCCAACAGGTCTGAGACACTCTGCACTTGCTGAAATCTGAGTGAGAGCCACAGGGTGAATAAGGAAGCTGACCATGTTACAAGCAAGGAGACAGAAAGTAGTATGGTAGTGGTAGTAGGGAACAGTACAATAAGGATTGATACTGCTAACTACAAAGACAAAAACAGTCCAGCTGGCTGGATTGTCTACTCAGTACCAGGATTTGGAATGTCTGGTCTTGGTTGGAGAAGACCATGCAGTAGTAAAAGGTGAAGACCCAGTGGCTATGATCCATATCATTACTAACAACATAGGTAGAAGTAGGAAGAGGTTCTGCTGATGGAAAGTGAGAATGCTATTAAATTACACACACACACATTCAAAAGGTAATAGTCTCCACATTATTATAAGCCACATGCGAAGCGACAATAGAGAAGTGAATGCATGGCTCAAAGATTGCAGAGAGAAAAGTGAGTTCTGATTTGTGGGGCACTATGACTTATACTGGGGAAAGTGGGTACTTTACCATTAGGGTGGTCTACACCTTAACTGTGTCAGCACATCTAGCCAAGGAATAAGGGCTTTTAACTTTTTTTAAAATAAAGTGGGGGCAAGGGATCAAACTTGGGTGAATGTAACAAATTAAAAGACTGTCATTTGAAAAAACATGGAAAATCATGATGATCAAAGAGGAATCAACAGAAGAAAAAAAATCTAAAAATGCACTGTGTTCAAGATAACAAAGTGAAAAAGACTCTGTACATAAATGTATATGCATTCATAAAATGATAGTATTCATTGAGTGAATAAATATGACGTGACTGTCATTACTGGGATATGTTGCAAGATGGCAAAGATTTGATTTTAATATTGAGAGGTGAATGACATTCAGGAAAAATAGCAAGCTGGGTAGATGGTGAAGGACCAGCACACCTAATCAAACAGGGTAAAGAACACTGCCTTGTAGAGTGCAGAAGGCATTGCCATGGAGTCTTCATAAAGCTGAGATAGACAAATACTGGTTAGGCAGGAGATTCAAAAATGTTAGGGAATGCAGAATTCAGAATACAAAAGGATTAGTAACAAACAAACAAGAAGGCAGGCTCAAATGGCCTAACCATCTATTTCTACTCCAAGTTTACATTTATCTTCCTTTTCAGATTCTGATTTTTTTTTTAAAAAAACCTTGTCATCACTAAGGCCACCTATTTCCACTTCTGTACATCACACGACTTCACCTATTTCACCTCGCCTATTGCTGAAACCCATGCATTGATCACATATTGATTCAAATACTCCAAACACACTCCTGGTTGGTCTCGCACTTTCTATCCTCTGTAAACTTGTGATCATCTACAAATTCTAGTAACCATGTCTTAATGTGAACTAAATCCTGTTCTCCCTGTATTCCCTAGCCTAATTTGATTCCCCGTCAAGAAACCTCTTATTTTAAAATTCTTGTTTTAACTTCCAAATCTCTCAACGTTCTTGCCTCTTGTTACCCCTGCAATATCCTCCAGCTCTACAAATCTCGTAGCAATGCTCCTATAACTTTGGCCCTTGATGCACTTTCAATTTGAATTGATCAACCAATTGCCAAGACTCAAGCTCAAACACACTTGCTTCCTTTACATCCCACTCTTTCAGCAAGCTTTTGGTCATTGAACCACAAAAGCAGATAATGGCTTAGGCATTGTAAAATGCTTCTCTGAAGCAGTCAGGGATATTTCATCATGTTGAAGGTGCTAGGTGAAAAACTGCTACCATGTATAGCCACATTGAAGAACCACATAATACCACTGGACGAGTGAGTATATGAGAAAAAGAAACACTTAGCGGTCTCACACTGACAGTGACTATGTGGATGTGGATCCATAGGCAGTGAATCTATGGATGGCGCTAAGTTGTGTTGGCTCTTTGTTTTTTTTTGGGGGGTGGGGGCGGGGGTGTCCCCATAAAACTTCTCTCTTCCCAGTCCAATGTCTTTAATGACCTGCAAAAAAATTCTGCAGGGTTACGAAGTGATGTACTATTTCCATTCGTGCAATACTTACACACACACAACAGATAGGAAAAACAAGTCCAATGTCTTTAATGACCTGCAAAAAAAATTCTGCAGGGTTACGAAGTGATGTACTATTTCCATTCGTGCAATACTTACACACACACAACAGATAGGAAAAACAATGTTTGCAATTATGAATAAATTGGGACAAAAAATTAATACATTGGACTGAAATCATGTGGATTAATGCCAGTGCCAGAGTCCAGTCAAGATTGTTTTTTGTCAGCAGATTCAGGCAGGTGCAGCTGGCGAAAAACTTAGAAATCCTCCTCAAATTGACAAATTCACAATGTGACGTTGGTCTGAAGAAAGGTCATATCAGATTCAAAAAACTTTATCTATCCACAGATACTGCCATACCCGCTGAGTTTCTCCAGCATTTTGTTATTAAGAGAATGTTATTCAACAAACTTGGTCCATATTTCTGTCAGGTAAGGCATTTCCCAGAAACCAGGTTTCATACACTTTCAGGAGAAAGTGAGGTCTGCAGATGCTGGAGATCAGAGCTGAAAATGTGTTGCTGGAAAAGCACAGGTCAGGCAGCATCCAGGGAACAGGAGAATTGACGTTTCAGGCATAAGCCCTTCTTCAGGATTCCTGAAGAAGGGCTTATGCCCGAAACGTCGATTCTCCTGTTCCCTGGATGCTGCCTGACCTGCTGCGCTTTTCCAGCAACACATTTTCAGTTCATACACTTTCACTTTAGTCTGAGCTAAGCCTCCCTCAAGTGTGATATTTTTGGAGGGTTGTGTTCGCAGACTCAATTTAACAGTAGATTTGGCTGTAAATTTAATATTCTTAGAAGACCAAGGAAAGAGTTTGGAAATGTTTGGTTAAAGCTTTTTTTAAAAGCTAGAGTGGTTTTTGTCGGGTTGCAAGTCTATTTGGGAGTCAATTTTAATTTAGCAATTGATTTATATCCCTTTGCCCAACAGGCTAATATTTTAGAAGATCAGAATTATTAGCACCTCCAGAACCATAAGATTTAGCTTCAATGACCCAGTCAAAACCCAGTCATGAACCATTAGCCCCACTTCAGGCATAATGAGTTCTAACTGCTCCCTCTTGTCTCAGTCCCTACCGAGGTAATTGTCCATCTTGTTTCATGTTAGTTTGACTGCAGTGAGAGAGCGAGAGTCAACTTCCAGGAGGATGGTGTCTTTACTTTACTCTTTTGTGATGATACTGCTGGAAATTTACCAGAATTGTAGCGAGTTTGCAACAGTCAGGTGGTTAGTCGCATTTTATGTTTCATCCAACAAGACATTTTGCAAGTAATTCCAGGAAGTATACACTTAATTTATGATCTCTCTCTACCTTGAGGATGTGACAAATGATTTTCTAAGTTATCAACAGAATGCAAAATAAAATGCAGTCTGCAATTCCTGAAAACTCCAGGACAGTCCTCAAGGGTCAACAAATCTAGATCACTTAAATTAAACACCGACCTTTTAGACCTTCCTTTTTGTTCATTCCTGTCCTGTCCCTATATCTTTGCCATTTTATATACTTAAAACCCAAAACATCAGATGTTTTCTCTCAATTTTGCAAAACAGTCACTGCTCTGGAAAGTTTGTTAAGTTATCCACACAGATGTATTCTCTCAATCAGAGAGAGACAGAGTCTACAGCATAGAATTAGACCCTTCGGTCCAACTTGTCCATGTCAATCAGGTATCTTGGATAAATCTAGTCCCACCTGCCAGCATTTGGCTCATATACCCATCCAGATGCCTTTTAAATGTTGCAATTGTACCAGCCTCCATCACTTCCTCTGAAAGCTCATTCCATACACGCACCACCCTTTAATCAAAATGTTGCCCCTTAGATCCCTTTTAAATCTTTCCCCCCTCATTTTAAACATATGTCCTTCAGTTCTGGACTCCCCCACGCCAGGAAAATGTCTTGTCTATTGATCCTAACCACACCCATGATTTTATAGACCTCTATAAAAGATCATCCCTCAGCCTCCGACACTCCAAGGAAAACAGCCCAAAACTATTCAGCCTCTGTACAGAGCCCTCCAACCCTGGCAACATCCTTGTAAATCTTCTCTGAACCCTTTCAAGTTGCACAATATCTTTCTGATAGGAAGGAGACCAAAACTGCACGCAGTATTCCAAAAGTGGCCTAACCAATACAACGTAACCTCCCAACTCCTGTACTCAACACTCTGACCAACAAAGGAAAGCATACCAAACTATCCTATCTACCTACGACTCCACTTTCAAGGAGCTATGAACCTGCACTCCAAGGTCTCTTTGTTCAGCAACACTCCCTAGGACCTGACCATTAAGTGTATAAGTCCTGCTAAGATTTGCTTTCCCAAAATGTAGCACCTCGCATTTATCTAAATTATACTCTGTCTGCACCCCTCAGCCCAGTGGCCAATCTGATCAAGATCCCATTGTAATTGGAGCTAACGTTCTTTGCTGTCTCCAATGTTGGTGTCATCTGCAAACTTACTAACTATACCTCCTATGTTCACATCCAAATGATTTTTCTACCTGGCAAAAAGCAGTGGACCCAGCACTGATCCTTGTCGCACTCCACTGGTCACAGGCCTCCAGTCTGAAAAACAACCATCTACCACCACCCTGTCCTCTACCATTAAGCCAGTTCTGTATCCAAATGGATAGTTCTCCCTGCATTCCTTGAGATCTTACCTTGTTAACTAGTCTACCATAAGATAGTGAGGACTGCAAATGCTGTCTAGTACATCAATAAAAGTTGACCTATAAAAAGTACAGCAGGTCCCCCAGCAGAAGAGCCAGAGACGTTTTGGACAGCACCCTTCATCAGGACAGAAACGCCTACTTACCTGCCATCCTGATGCTGTTTGACCTGCTGTGCTTTTCTCAGCTCCGCCTCTACCATGAGGAACCTTGTTGAACATCTTACTGATGTCCATGTAGGTCATGTCCACTGCTCCACCCTCAATCCTCTGTTGCTTCTTCAAAAAAAAAACCTCAGGTTTGAGAGATATGATTTCCCACATACAAAACAGAGTGCTGACTATCCCTAATCAGTCCTTGCCTTGCCAATTACATGTAAACCCTGTCCCTTAGTATTCCCTCCAAAACTTGCCTGCCACAGATGTCAGGGTCACTGGTGTATAGTTGCCTGAGGCGGGTATTGAACCCGGGTCTCTGGCGCTGTGAAGCAGCAGTGCTAACCACTGTGCCACCGTGCCACCCATAGATCTTACCTTGTTAACTAGTCTACCATAAGATAGTGAGGACTGCAAATGCTGTCTATTACATCAATAAAAGTTGACCTATAAAAAGTACAGCAGGTCCCCCAGCAGAAGAGCCGGAGACGTTTTGGACAGCACCCTTCATCAGGACAGAAACGCCTACTTACCTGCCATCCTGATGCTGTTTGACCTGCTGTGCTTTTCTCAGCTCCGCCTCTACCATGAGGAACCTTGTTGAACATCTTACTGATGTCCATGTAGGTCATGTCCACTGCTCCACCCTCAATCCTCTGTTGCTTCTTCAAAAAAAAAACCTCAGGTTTGAGAGATATGATTTCCCACATACAAAACAGAGTGCTGACTATCCCTAATCAGTCCTTGCCTTGCCAATTACATGTAAACCCTGTCCCTTAGTATTCCCTCCAAAACTTGCCTGCCACAGATGTCAGGGTCACTGGTGTATAGTTCCCTGGCTTCTCCTTTCTTAAATAATGGCACCCGGTTAGCCAACCTCCAGTCTTCCAATACCTCACCTTGCAGCTATCGATGGTACCAATCTGATCTAAAAATATTTCCAGTTTTCTTGTGCTGCCTTTCAGATTTCCTGCTTACATTGTGCTTTTCTTTTCATATCCGCATCTACTCCATAGGGAATGTTATTTCATGGAGTGTACAATAGAGGGGTTTGGACTGCATAATAATTAGACCCAGAGGGCCTGCTCACAGCACTGAGGATAAATGCATTAATGACTAGGAGAACGAGCAAGCAAACCAGAAGAAAAAAAAAATGGTGCTACCTTGCAACCTTGGCTATCAGAGGATATTCTACAAATAGACTAGAGCCTCTGGGCAACCATGGCTAATAAAAAAGCCCAGTCTCCTCAGTGATTCTTGCAGCTAGGTGCAAGGCAAAAACCAGCTGAGATAGAAGCTCTGTTTCTGCCACAGCTACATTAGATTTTAAAAAACAGGCAAAAAAACAAATCTTGAATAATACATTTTTGAAAAAAAAGATAGCAAACCTATTGTCAGGGTTTATCTTTCTCAAAAACCATGTAAATGGCAACTTCTGCTAAAAACCAAAATGGAGTGTGCATTACCTATTCCAGAAAGTAGTTTTTCTTATTGTTTTCCTTTAAACTGCAGCGAATCAAATTAGACTTACAGTATATGGAAGGTACACAGTAACTTTTACACAGATAAGCAAACTTACAAGTGTAGGACAAACTGTGGGATTTCTTGGTGTACATTTCTGATGTACTGCTCAAATAAAGCTTTCCTTCCTTCCCCATGAATTAAACGGTCATCTCCAGGTCCTATGAAACTGCATGCGTGATATGGAATAGACAGAAACCATTCCGGCAGCCAGTGTTATCCACTGGTTCTTTCCCAAATCAGATTGGATGCCCAGGCCTTTCCTCATTCACAGTTGAGCTCCTTCCTAGAATTTTGCACACTGAAAAACCTAATATTTTTCAAAATTTAATTATTCTTCAGCATTTCTTAAATAAAACATTAGTTGTATTGCTGATAGCCAAACCCTGGTCTTCCTCGCCTATGGGGCCACTATTTGAGAATGGTGATAAAGAAAAAAGCCAGGGAACTATAGACCAGTGAGTGTGCCATTGGCGGTGGGAAAGTTGTTGGAGGGAATCTTGAGGGACAGAATTTAAATCTATTTAGAAAGTCAAGGACTGATTAAGGATAGTCAAAATGACTTTGAACTTGGGAAATCATGCCCAACTTGATTTTTTTGAATTAACAAAGGAGAATTGATGAGGGCAGAGCAACAGATGTAATCTATGGATTTCAGTAAGGCGTTCGACAGGGCTCTGCATAGTGGACTGGTTAGCAAGGTTAGATTATATGGAATACAAGGAGAATTAGCCATTTGGATACAGAACTGGCTCAAAAGGTAGAAGACAGAGGGTAGTACTGGAGGGTTGCTGTTCAGACTGGAAGCCTGTGACCAGTGGTGTGCCACAAGGATTGATACTTTTCATCTTTTTATAAATGACTTCAATGTGACTATATGAGATAAGGTAAGTTTGCAGATAACACCAAAATTGGAGGTGCAGTGGACAGCGAAGGTTACCTCAGATTACAACGGGATCTTGATCAGATGGGCCAATGGGATGAGGATTGGCAGGTGGAGTTTAATTTAGATAAATGAGAGGTGCTGCATTTTGAAAAAGCAAATCCGGGCAGGACCTATGCACTTAATGGTAAGGTCCTAGGGAGTGTTGCTGAACAAGGAGACCTTGGAATCCTTAAAAGTGGAGTCTCAGACAGATAGGATATCAGAGGAGGAGTTTGGTATGCTTGCCCTTCCTGGTAAGTGCACCAAGTATAGGAGTTGGGAGCTCATATTATGGCTGTACAGGACATTGCACACAGTATTTCAACAGTGGCCTAGCCAATGTTGGTCTCCCTCCGAAAGGATGTTCTGAAACTTGGAAGGGTTCAGAAGAGATTTACAAGGATGTTGCCAGGGTTGCAGGATGTGAGTTATGGGGAGTGGTTAACTAGGCTGAGTCTATATTCTCTGGAGCATTGGAGGTTGAGGGGTGACCTTATAGAGATTTATAAAATCATGAGGGGCATGGATAGGGCAAATAGACAAGGTCTTGTCCCTGGGTGGGGGTGTCCAGAACTAGAGGGCATAGGTTTAGGATAAGGGCGGGGGGGGAAAGAAGGGACTCAAGATTGTGGCGTGTTTATGCAATGAGCTGCCAGAGGAAGTGGTGGAGGCTGGTACAGTCACAACATTTAAAAGTCATCTGGATGGGTTTTTGAATAGGAAGGGTTTGGAAGGATATGGGCCAAGTGCTGACAAATTGGGACTAGATCTATCTAGGCTATCTGGTCAGCACGGACAACCTGTTTCCATCCTACAGATCTAGGATTCTAATAAAGAGGTCACATTTGGCAAAATTACAATTGACATCAAAATTAACCATTCACAGAGCACAGCACAGATTCATAAATTTTTCACTGACACGTGGGTATCTTTTTGAACCACTATAATCCATGTGGGATAGGCATATCTAAAACACTATCCTGAATATAAGACTTTGAGCTGGTGACAGTGAAGGAACAGTAGCCATATTTCCAATTCAGCTTGGAAACTATTCTGATATTTCAGCTGCCCTTATCTTCTCAGAAGTAGATGCTGCAGGAATCTTAATGCAAACATGCACTGCATTTCTGACATGGAGGGTATTGCAGTGACAGTGCATCCATAGAAGGCATGAATGGCTAGTGTACTAAATAGCAGCAGGATGGGGAGAAAAAAATCAAAGCGTGGGATGCTGTATCCTGCTGTCAAGCTTTGATGTTGTGAGGATTCCCTCAACCAGACAAATGAAGTGTTATAACACTTCTGACTGCTGTCTTGTACAATCTTGTAGATTTCAGGATCTACCGTGCTTTTAATCTCAGATGTAGGCTAAGGCCAGGAAATTAAGAATTTGCAAAGCAAGGATGACAACGCTGGTCCATTCTGAAGATACAGCCTTGTTTTCCTTTAAAAATACTGCCCCATGATCACTGTCGAAATGAAGCGGAGCTTAAGTGTCAGATAAGAAAAGGGAACAGTCCTCCAAGGCAATAAAAGACAGATTTTGACCAGAGAGAACATTGAGTCAACTTAAGTTTTAGCACTTCATCCTTGACTTGAGTGAAGCCAACTCATTCATCATTCTTTATTAATGCATTCATTAATTAAGAAGCTTGCTTACTTGTAGCATTTACTTGGGTTATTCTCTGGCTTGAGGCAAGTATTTTACTCATTTCACCATGTATTTGATACATTAATCACTGTACTCAAAGATTTAAAAACATTTTATGAAATTGTAAAAGGCATGTGTGGTGTAGACAGCTTTATTTTAAAGTCTCATTGTAAGTTTGGGCTTTTGCATTTTGAGTTCACCACATGTGGGTTGGGTGTGTGTGTGTTTGAAGTTAAGTATTTCTGTCACCATGGTGATTTCTTCTGAACCAGACTTTGAGGCCTAGTTTTTGGATGAAAAATATTCTGGGATTTAAATATCCAGTTGCTCACAGGTGGACTGGACAGCTGTGTAAATTAAATGCACCAAGTTAGCACTCAAATATATTAGATTTTTTTTGCTGCAAAGAAAGGGTGTTCCATTAATTTGACTGCACTTATTTACAGATGATTGATAATTATACAAAAGCTTTTAGCAGAAACTAGAATTAAACAAATGTAATGTGCTCCAATTTCATGAATTATTCCTAAAATACATAAACACTTGCCATATTCCACTGCTGTGACAAATTGTGAAATGTGTTTACCTTTTCAAATTTCCCTTCTAACTTTTCATTTCCCATACTTTGTACATTCCATTATAGCATAAAAATGCAAATGATATCCCTTGAAGTTCCTTACTCTGAATCCCTATCACTGCACGTTGTGGTGTATGAACTGTTAGATAGGCTGCCGCCGTCCTTTTTTCTGGTAGAGATAAACAGGCTCTTGGTCTGGTGCGATAGAGAAAATCCACTTGCTTCTAACCAGAAGCACCTCTGATCTTAAGTTACAATGTATTTTACTGCATGATAGGACTAATCATGCAACCTTTTAATATTAAGTAAATTTACTCTCTCAAATTTGTTTACTGCTCAACTAGTAGAGCATGCTATCCTTTGGAAGAAGGGTATGTGCCCGAAACGTCGAATCTTCTGTTCCCTAGATGCTGCCTGACCTGCTGTGCTGTTCCAGCAATAAAGTTTCAGCTTTGATCTCCAGCGTCTGCAGACCTCACTTTCTCCTCCATGCTATCCTTTGCAACTGTTCCAACCCAAAATATATTAACAAATGCAAGCTCATCTCCTGAATGGCTGTGGGTCACACAACGTACAGCTTCTGCGAGCTGATGACTGGAGGAATTGATGCTGAAATGACGACAGTAAAGATGTGTTAACAAAGACTTTTGCCCAAGGACCTACTTTGTCAAAAATAAATTACCAACACTTTAATCTGTGGATCTTGAATAATATTTCCAAAAAAACAAACAGATGCATCTTTGCAGAATGAAGTCCCAGGATATTGGCAATGAGTTCTGAGAATAGTAAGTCTGAGGTGTGAAGGAAGAGTCAGCAGTAAATCAAAGACTTATTTACTGTACTGGGCACCAAATGGAGCGAAATGAGCTGGGTGATTTGTTGTGACTTAATTTTTCAGTCTGTTCTTAATCAGTTATTTTTATTGAAATCAGGAAGGAGGAAGAACAGAGGCCAATTTTTGCGAAGGTTGCCACACATGGCGATACAACAATTCAGAAATGGTGAGGAGTGCAACAAAAGGCAAAGATAAACTGTCACACTAATTAACAAGAATCAAAAGGAAAATATCACTTTACCCTCATTGCCAGTCACTGTATTGCTCATATTCTGTGTATGTAAACAGTCTCTATTGTGTTAATCTATGCCTCACAACAAAAAGAATTTAGATCCTCAGTGATGCACATCAAAAACCTTGATGCTGAGGTGCTGGTGTTGGACTGGGGTGGACAAAGTTAAAAATCACAACACCAGGTTATAGTCCAACAGGTTTATTTTTAAGTACTAGCTTTCAGAGAACTGTTCCTTCATCAGATGGTCGTGGAGAATAAGACCATTATAAGACAGAATTTGAAGCAAAATTCCAGTACCATACAACTGAAATGATATATTGAATAAACCTGGATTGTTGTTGAGTCTTTCATCTTTTCAAAGGGGTTGCAGGTTTCAGTTCATTAATAAGTAAATCCAAGAACTTCTTTCAAGTCACATTCAAGATAACGTAAGGCTTTATTTAAAAAATGTGACATCTCAGCTCAGACAATGAATTAAAAGGTGTGACGTTAGGGACGAGGGCTGAGAGAGTGTGCGCACATGAAAGATTGGCTAAAAATGTGCATGGGTGTGTTGAGTCTCAGCCTGTGCGAGGGCGTGCGCGCATGGATGAGTGTATGGAGGTGTGTGTGGGCACGCGCACACGCGTCCGAGTGTGTATAGTGTAGTAGGGTCATCTGTAGTGTTACATGATCCCAAGATCCCATTTGAGGCCATCCCCATGGGTACTGAACTTGGCTTTCAGCTTCTGCTCAATCACTTTGCATGTTGTGTACCCCGAAGTCCGCCTTGGAGATGGTCACCTGAAGATCAGAGGCTAAAATGTCCCTGACCGCTGAAGTGTTCCCTGACTGGGAGGGAACACCCCTGCCTGGTGATAACTGTGTGGTGTTCATTCATCAGTTATCATAGGGTCTGCTTGGTCTCACCAATGTTCCACGCCTCAGGACATCCTTGCTTGCAGCGTATGAGAGACAACATTGGCCAAGTCACACGAGTACCTGCCATATACACAGTGGGTGGTGTCCTAATGGGTAATTATGGTATCTATGTCAACATTACCATGTCAACCACTGCAAGACTTGTCAAAGTTGCATGATGTTGTGGTCAATGTTGTCCTGAAGGTTGGGTAGTTTGCTGCAGACAAACTTTCTGTTTAAGGTTTGGTCGTTGTTTAAACATGAGAACTGGAGGTGCAGGGAAGGTCTTGGCAAAATGCTCATCCTCAGTAAATGTGTCACAGGCTGCGAAGAACATTGTCATTTTTCAGCTCCCAGAAAATACTGGATAACGAAGGGTACCCTATCGGTTGCAATCAGTGTGTCTCCTGAGAAGATAGTTATGGTTTCTCACTTGTGGCAAGTTGGAATTGGCAATTGACACACCTGGACATCCCATCACATCAGACAATAGGACTCAGAACACCTCTCTGGCTATGTTGAAGGCATCTTGAAACCAATTGTACAAGGAAACCCCCGCTTCTTTCGCAACACTACAGATTGCCTAAACCAGCATCCCCCACAATGATGGCATCGTGACAACAGCCTCAATACTCAACACCAATAAACTGGCAATCACAGAACAGTCCTGCAACTCATTCGCTTCATCCTCAACCATAACATTTTCATCTTTGACAACCAGTTCTTCATCCAGACACATGGAACAGCTGTGGGACCAAATTTGCACCCGAAAATGCCAACATTTTCATGCATCGGTTTGAACAAGACTTCTTTGCTGCACAGGACCTCCAACCAAAACTATACACCAGTTATACGGACTACCTTTTCTGCCTCTGGACCCATGGTGAGGAGTCACTGAAACAACTACACAGTGATATCAATGAGTTTCATCCCACCAAACTCACTGTGGACTACTGTAATAACTGTCTCATTCTTGGACACCTGCATCTCCATCAAGGATGGGCACTTCAGTACCTCAGAGGTAAAAACAATGACTGCAGATGCTGGAAACCAGATTCTGGATTAGTGGTGCTGGAAGACCATTACCTCACTCTACTGCAAACCCACAGATAACCTCAAATGCTACAGTTCTCCAGCTTCCACCCAAAACATACTAAAACAGCCATCCCTGATGGACAAGCCCTACACATACACAGGATCAGTTCAGATGAGGAGAAATGTAATGGACACCTGAAAAAGGTGCTCAAGGATGCCCTCATAATAGTCAGTTCTGACATGCCACAGTGAGAAACTGTAATGATCTCCTCGGGGGAACAGAATGTGCTAACACCATTTTCCACTTCAAAACAAATTGCTCTAGTAAAATAAAAAAAATCCACTTCAGACTTTATGCATCATATTTGGGAATTGATAAAACTTGCCCAAATTGTTTAATTGTGGTTGTTCAGTGAAGAATTAGTTCAAGCATGTATTTAAAATAATTCTTCAAAAAAAAACAAATTTTTAAATAAGTTGGCTCATTACCTGCAGTCTCGTGAAACTTCTTATCCCGCTATTTGGCAGAGCTATTTACAGTATTAACCTCAAGAGTTAACCACTTCACTTGCATCATTGCACGATAAAGTCCTGTTTGCACCTTTCACTCACTTTGCAAATCAATCGAGCCTGCAATTTACATCACAACGACTGGAGCAGAAGCAATGCAAAGGAAAGAAATTGCACCAGGTACATTTATCTCTAAGTCATCCTCCCACATTTGCAAAAAGGAAGTGGTTGAGTATGAGAAAATTCACTTTAAAACTTAGTTGCTATTTCTTTTCCACTCTTCTCCATTTCCCAGCAAAAGGAAGGGCCTTGCTGAACCATCTTACCATTGTCAAACAAAAGGTGGATTTTCTCTAACAATTCTTCTCTAACAACCATAACAGTGGTTGGAGCTCTCAAACAGCTAACTTCAATGTCTGGTAGCTCATTTTATTTCAGAAGTCAATGCCTGCAAATAGCCAGAGTTCTATCTAACTCAGTGGGAGCACATCATAGCTTGTCTACAAAGCCGGGAACTTATCATTTGGCAGGCTGAAGAGTCAAAAGAAACACTGCTAAGCTACTTGGCCTTATGCCAGCTCTTAAAACAATGCAACTCGAATTTGATATCTTCCTCCCCAATAACTCCAAATGCTCAAATCTTATTTCGCACAAAGGCCTGCTCATTTTACCCTCTTTCACTGTTCCTCAAAGTCTTCGATGATTCCATCATTCACCTGCTAATTCTCCTCCCACTACTCCTCACTTTTATTATTAAAAGACTGTAACAAAGGCGCATTAAAGACTAATGTCCTTACCTCCAATCTAAATTCTGCCTTCATGTGCATCCCCAATTTTAATTGCTTCACCATTACACTCAGGTGGTTTCTGTCACATACCCCCCTAATTCTGGAATACTGTATTCTCTCTAAACCTCTTGGCCACACTCTTCCCCTCCATAGACATTGACTCTGAACAATGCTTGAATTTTTGGTCATCTCCTGATATTGCTTTGTCAAGTTCTGTTGGTTTGTGCTACGGATGAAGAGCCTTGAGATGATTAATTGCGTTGAATTAGTGCTGCATCAGTTATTGTTGATCCAAAACACATTACATTTCATCTGGCTTTATGCAGCATTTATAACAGCTTGACCGATGAGTCTAGTGACCAGTGGCAGACAGACTTAAAAGATCAAACCTCATGTCATTACTATGTTTAACAGTCAGGTCCTTAGGGATCGGATTAGTTTCTGGACTAGGAAACAGCCAATCCCATTATCTGTCCAGTCGCAAGGAGCGAGTGCACTGTGGGAGTAATGCCCATTATCCTCACCTCGTTGCAATATGATTTGATAGTCAATTATTTTCATTCCTTCATGGGATGTGGACATCGTGAGCTAGGCAATGATATATTGCCATTCTTAATTTCCCTTTGTGACAATGGAAGTGAGCTGCCTTCTTGAACTTGACACCTGAAACATTCTTCATGCGATCTAAAGTCTGCTGCACTGTAAGGCAAGTCCTGGTACAATACAAAAGAACCACTTCCTGTACTACTATACAAGTACAAGGATCTCTTCAGACCAATGACCAAAATAGCTCTATAGGCAATGGTGGTCATTTGGCCCACATGCTGTTTATGTATATAACACAGCTAATGGCAATGGATTGATCTGTCTCAGAGCTTTCTTCAGAGTAAGAGCATTCTAGGACTGCTCAGATATTCTTTTTCAAAATTCCCTTTTTCTTCTACATTAGTGCAACTTTCACATGTTAAAATTTTGGTGCTCAAAACAGTCATAAGAAAAATGCCACATGCCTGGAGGAAGCAACCACATGTTCAAAAGCTTACATATGTTCGCAGCTCATCTGACCAACATTTTCAAGATGATAAACCCCAACTCTATCATTTAATTCATAAAAACAACTTTCAAGAAAGAGGAAGTAAATCTGCCTGAGTAAAGCAACAAGTCCACCTCTATTTAAAAAAATTGATTACGCTGTTTTAGCTTAGAGCAAGGATGATTGCTGGCAGGGCTCCAGCAAGGCAAATAAACAGGTCATCTGTCTCAACATTAAAATAAAAAGACAGCATTTAAACACATTTGGTGGTTTTCAACCGAGCACTGAAAGTACCCAGTAGTGTCTCAACAACCCACAAAACGTCTAGTTTTTTGGTCAGATGTAACTAGCCCAAAAGTCTTATTTTCATTTTTTTTCCCCACCAGGAAATTAGCTTGCAGGTTACCCTTCCTCTTAAGGTGCCTAGTCTGACAGTCTTCAGAGTGGCAAGCACTGCTGCCTTACAGTGGCAAAGACTGGAGTTCGATTCCATGCCATCCTCAGGCGACTGTCAGCTTGGAGCTTGCACACTTTCTCATCTGCGTAGGTTTGCTCTGGGTGCTTTGGTTTCCTCCCACAGTGAATTAGCGTTAGTAAATGTGAGGCAATGGGGTTAGGGTTGATGCCTGGGTCTAGATGGGATGCTCGAGGGGGTCAGTGTAGACTTAAATGGGTCAAATAACCCACTATGACACAGTCAACTAGACATCATGGAGGAGCTCACCACTTAATATTAGAAAAGCTATGAGGTCTGACAACTTTCTAACAATAGTCTTTAAGATGGTGCTCCAGAATGAGATGTGCCAAATGCTTCTGCAGCTACAACACAGGCATCTACACTGAGGGGAGGAACTCCCTGGTAGGTCTTGTCTACAAATCTAATTTTGCTAGTTACCACCTCATCAACCGACTCTCAAATTAGTAGTGACAGTTGGAGTCATCAACAGTGTTATCAAATACACAGCAAGAATCTGTGCAACCTTCAGTTGGGTTTCAGTCAACTCTTAACTCCAACCCTGGTCCAAACATGGTCAAAACAAAAGCCGAAAAGAGATGAGATACAAGACTGACTGCACTCAAAGCAGCATTTCGACCCAGTGCAGCAAAGAAACCTTGTAAAGCCAGCAGGAAGCAAGGGGAAAAAGGTCTCCACTGATTAAAGGTCACAATCAGCACAAAAGGATGATAATTGTGGCAATTGGATACCAATCACCTTAGTGTCAATACAGGTTAAAAGGACAGTTTCTATAGGTTCAAACATTCCCAGTTGCTTTATCTTTGACCTTCCCTCCATCATAGCAAACATCCCCCCTTCTGATGTTAACGATTGCACAATGTTAAGCACGGAAAAAATCCATCTGAATCCACATGTAATAAGACATTCAGGCTGGGGCTGCTAAGTGTCAAATGATAGTCCATACACACAAGTACCAGGTCGTGACCAGTTCTGCTTGATATTCAATAGCATTTTCATTAAGTCTCCCATTATCAGCATCTTGAAATTGCTGAAGCTTTAGAACCATCTGTATGAAGAAAATGGCTTTACATACAGGTCAGAATCTGGAAAGTTTACAGCACAAAATTCATCTTGCAATGCCCTAATGCCTAGCCACTATCTACTAGACAAGAAATACTCTCTACTTTCCTGAATGGGTGCAACTCCAACACTCAAGCAGCTTGACATCATCCAGGACAAAGCAGCCCATTTAATCTGCACTCAATATTTACTTCTTCTGTCTGAGACTCAAATGCCAGTAGTGTACAAGATATACTGCAGCAACTCAGGTCTTCTCCAACAGCACTTTCCCAATCTGTGACCTCTACTATTGAGAAGGACAATGGCAACAGATTCAGAGGAACACTGTCACCTGTACATTTTCCAACAAGCCACACACATCGTGACAGGATCAAAGTCACTGTGCCTTCACTGCTGCTGCATTAAAAAACAGGAAACTCCTTAGTAATTTGAGTATAACAAAATGGACTGCAATTCATAAAGGGAGCTCACCACAACCTTATCAAGGACATTTAGTGCTGGGCAACATTTGCGGGCCTTGCTCGGGACACTTAGTGAAGGAGTAGAGATATACGATTCACTAACCAACTAGCATTTCCCCCATGATTTGTCTCTCATCTAAACTATCCGTCTTCAATGTCAGGACTCTCTTTTAAATAAACTGCGAAGTTGCTCTATTGATTTGGCACATGTTCTATTTGAGTCATTAAGTGCAGGCAAACGCAGTGTCAATTCAGTATGTGGATATGCACGCTCTATTTGTGTTTAAAGATAGTGATATAATTTGAAGTGAGGTTAAAGCAACACAAAAGAGCTAGACATCCCTTGTAATGCAGAGGTATGTCCCTACCTCTGGGTCAGGAGGCCCAGGATCAAAAGCTACCATCTCCTGAGCTAGGTCTGAACATCTCTGAACAGATTGATTAGAAAATATCTGAATATATTGAGCCAGTACTGGAGAGGAGAACAGAAAAGCACTCAGCACTGCAGCCTGTACTGGGTGTGATAGAAGACAGACAGACTCCTGCAATTTCCTCTGCCAGACCAAAGTTTAGCAGATTAACAAGCAGCTCCATATTTTAGAAAATTCTAAGAAAAGCTTTAAACTAATTGACTATTTAAACTATTCCATGTTCATGCAACTTCGCCTTGAGCATGCAAGGTGTACATGTCTCAACTGAAATCATGAATTATTGGACCTGGGAGGAATCCACAGGTTTCTGATATGGACTTAGGCTGAGGAAACTTAAAAAAACCAAGTCATGTCAGCATCACATTTGCTGCCTTCATAAAAGAAAGGCAGAATGGAGCCACTGGAACAAAAAAAAAGTATATAAATAAAATATATATTACATAGGTTAACATCCAGCCATTTTAAGCAGGTTTCCTAGAAATCTAAGACAATAGGAGAGTGTAGACATTTTACAGACACTTCCAATAAGCATTTGGCATTGGAGGAACTGTATCAGTGTGAACCTGAAATGAGCTGAGCTGAACTGTCTGGGTCTCATATCCAAATACTCAATAGCTGAATTGCTGGCTCACCACGTGATGGTTCCTTTCAATCGGAGGATTGGCGATCAAAGCTGCAAACTTCCAACACAGCAACTGGACAAAGGGAACAAATAAACGCACTCTTCAAAAACTGGGCAAGCAGCCAACATGGAAGCCAGACTATACGCAAGTTGATGCGTTCCAGAGAAATGCAGCTTGAGAAACATAATTTATTGCTAACAGGGATAATGTGGCACACTGGGTGTTCAAAAAAGTCACCAGAAAGATGAAAATTCCAGAACAAATCTGCAAAATTAACTGCTTCGTAGTTTTCATTTCAGAATGCCGGTCATATTGTGCTCATTATAACATTAGCATTTACAGATACCAGCTCCAATAGTCAAATTACCGAGAACATTGAAAATCAAACAAATATAGAAAAACCCTGGACTGAGAGCAAAGTCAATTAGACAAATAACACAACCCCATTGACAGTGGTCGATGCAGAGAAAAATGCAAGCTAAATTAAGGACAATTGTGATGAAGTCAGACTCTAGAATTGTGTAATTATGTATTGGACTCCAGGACTCAACTTCAGAACCTGACTTCACAATGGAGTCCAATGAGTGCTACGCTTCTAGAAATTCTTTGGCTGTCCTCCGTTCAGCTTGTCCTCGAGGATTGTGTTGCCTCAGTCAAATGTGGTCCTGGTCATCTGTGTGTATGGCTATTTCTAGCAGCATGCCATGCATCCAGAGTCCACCAACAAGCACATAGACCTAGACCCAAAATACTGGCCACTGCAATGAATAGCTCGAACCGGCAACCGAACAGGAATGGAACCAAATACATTCCAGAATACAGTACAGCAGTGCTTCACAGGAGGCTCCAAAGCACTGAAGATATCACAGACAGGAGAGGAAACATCAACGAATCAACTTCCCAGCTCAGCGAACATATCCATAACCACGGCAACCAGCACCCGAACCACAAATCTTGACGCTATTCTCGTATCCTTTGACGTATCAATATCTAGAAATACTGATGATTCGGAGATGCCGGTGTTGGACTGGGGTGTACAAAGTTAAAAATCACAACACCAGGTTATAGTCCAACAGGTTTAATTGGAAGCACACTAGCTTTCAGAGCAACGCTCCTTCATCCGGTGATTGTGGAGGGCTCGATCGTAACAGAATTTATAGCAAAAATTTGCAGTGTGATGTAACTGAAATTATACATTGAAGAATTCTTCCCTATAGCTCAAATCCTCCAACCCTGGCAACATCCTTGTAAAGCTTTTCTGAACCCTTTCAAGTTTCACAACATCTTTCCAATAGGAAGACCAGAACTGCACACAATATTCCAACAGTGGCCAAACCCACGTCCTGTACAGCCGCAACATGACCTCAACTCCCGTACTCAATACTCTGACCAATAAAGGAAAGCATTCCATATGCCTTCTTCACTACTCTATGTAACTGCAATTCTACTGTCAGCGAGTTATGAACCTGAACTCCAAGGTCTCTATTCAGCAACACTTCCTAGGACCTTACAATTAAGTGAGGAAGTCTTGCTCAGATTTGCTTTCCCAAAATGCAGCACATCTATCTAAACTAAACTCCATCTGCCACTCCTCAGCTCATTGGCCTATCTGATCAGATCCAGTTGTACTGAAGTAACCTTCAATTGTCCCACATGTCCCACAATTTTGAACATGCTCAATGGACAGAGTTTCCCCAGTCTTCTACAACAGAGAATACCAAAGATTCACTAGCCAAGTAAATAAATTCTGCCTCAGTCCAAAAAAGGCCTTATCCCAAAACTGCATTGTCTGATTCTCGACCCTCTCAGTGAAGGGAAACATCCTTCCTCCATCCACCCTATCGAGTGCCCTGAAAAAACACTTTCAATGACATCACTTCTCATTCTTCTGAGATCTAGAGGAGGTAGACCAAGTCCCCACAATCCCACCATGTAGGACAATCCCACTTCCCCAGCATCATTCTATCACAAGTTGCTGCATAATAAATAGCTCAAACGATCAAATCACCACCAAGCATTGTGGCGTAGAGTTAGATCTTGACAAGTCAGCGCTGCCACCTCCAACTTCACGATCAACATTTATTTCATTGCAAATGCTCTTTTGTTACCACACAATCACATTGCTGTGCATGACCAAGAATGCCCTTACCATACAATCATAACCCAGCATATGAGACCACAACACTGGGTGGAACTTCCAGGAATTGTTACTTTTTTTTGCACCTCTAACAATTGAGATTCTGTGGCAAAATGCAGAAAGTCCTTCGGTCCATCATGTCTATGTCACCTCAATGAATACATATTACAACTCAGTGCCAATATCCTACCTTTTCCCTATTTGAGTATTGTTTCTGTTCAAATAATCAATGTCCCCATGAATGCCTCACCTGAAGCAATCATCACCACATTTCCACGCAGTGAACTCCTGAGCTGAACTACTTGTGCAAGCATGTGTTTATTCCTCACATACGTTTCTTTTACGAATAACTTCATATCTTAACTTAGACCTTCTCTACTTCATTTTCAATTGTTTTTAGAAGAGTGAATAGTTTCTCCCTATCTAATCTGTGCAAGTCCCTCAGATTTATTACATCAAATTCTCAACCATCGCCTCTTGCAAGTAAACAGTCCCAACTTCTCAAATATACCTTTATAATTGTAGTTTCTCATCCTTGGAACCAATTGTCAAAATTTTCCTGCATACGCTAATGGTTTCATATTGTTATACTGACGTGGCACTCAACTGCACACCATACTCCAGCTCAGGTCTATGTACAGTTTTATAGAAGTTCATTAATAAACTTCTTGCTGATGTACAGTATGCACCTATTAAAGCTTTAATACTGCTTTATTAAGTGTCCTCTCTACTTGTCTAGCACCTTTAAATGATTTATGCACACCCTAGAAAAAAAAAGTGTGCAGGTTTCTCTGCTCCTTTGTACTCACTGAGGTAGTGCATTTTTATATCATACTCGTCTCTATATTCTTTACAGTAAAATGCATCACACTTGTCTATGTTGAGTGTTGTCTGCTACGTATCTGCTCACCCCTCCAACTTGTCCTTTTGAAGTTTTCACTATCCTCCGAATAGTTCAAAATACTTCCAAGTTTTATATCATTCACGAGCTTGGCAATTGTTCCCTGCACACCAAGATCTCAATTTTTTTTTTTAAACATACAAGGAACTGGTCCAAAGACTATTCCTGGATAACTATTAAAAAACTTTGATCCAGCTCAAAATGATACCTGATGTTTCCTGTCCCTCCACCAATTTGATATCCACGTTGCAACAGTTGAGTTTATTCAATGAGCTATAACTTTAAGTCTGTTACATGGCACTACATCAAATGACTAGTAGAAGTCCATGTCCATCAACTGCAACATCAAAAAGCTCCAAGTTAAGGAGGAGTACATGCCTGCTCTTCCTAATTAATGCACATATGTTCCCATGAGACTACTATTTCCATCCATAGTAATTGTTTCAAGAAGTTTCTCACTTCTGAAACTAAGCTAACTGGTCCAATTGCTAGGCTTACTCTTTTGTCATTCTCGTCATCTCAAACCACCCGAGTCCAGGGAAAATTAAAAGACTGAAAATTAAAAGAAATTGCATCTGCAATTTCCACTCTTGCTTCCATTAAAATCTATAATCAGTGAAGGTCCCAGAGGGGTTGGAAAATCACTAACATGCCAGACCTATTTAAAAGCTGGAAATGTGTTGCTGGAAAAGCGCAGCAGGTCAGGCAGCATCCAGGGAACAGGAGAATCGACGTTTCGGGCATAAGCCCTTCTTCCTGAAGGGCTTATGCCCGAAACGTCGATTCTCCTGTTCCCTGGATGCTGCCTGACCTGCTGCGCTTTTCCAGCAACACATTTCCAGCTCTGATCTCCAGCATCTGCAGACCTCACTTTCTCCTCAGACCTATTTAAAAAGTGAGTAAGGCAAAAGATTGAAAATTACAGATTGATTAGACTCACCTCTCATGTGTAAGATCCCAGAATCCATGGTGAAGGTTGAGATTTCTGAATATTTGCAAGTATATGGTAAAACAGGGCAAAGTCAGCATGGATTCATCAATAGGCCATGCCTGATAAAGTTGCGAGAGTTCTTTCAGGACGTTACAAGCAGGTTAGACCAACGTGAGCCAACAGATGCTATCAACCTGGACTTCAAGGCAGCCTTTGACAAGGTGCTGCACAGTAGGCTACTGAGTAAGTTAAGTGCCCATAGTGTTAGAGGCAAGGTGCCAGCATGGATAGAAGCTTGGCTGTCTGGCAGAAAGCAGAAAGGAAGGGAGGATAAAAAAAAAGTCCTGCTCAGGATGGCAGCCAGTGACAAGTGGGTGTTCCACAAATGCTGGGACCACATTTCGCATTGTACATTAATTATCTAGATGAAGGAACAGAGGGCATCCTGGCTATGTTTGCAGATGATACAAAAGATAGAATAATATAAAAGAGGGGCAGACACCACTGAGGTGGGAGGCTGCAGAAGGATTTGGACAGGTTAGAAGAGTGGGCAAACTAGTGACAGATGGAGTGCAACGTGGGAAAGTGAGGTCATGCACTTGGGTAGGAACAATGGAGGCATGGACTATTTTCTAAATGGGGAGAAAATTCAGAAGTCTGAAGTGCAAAGTAAACTTGCAGGTTGCATCAGTAGTTGGAAGGCAAATGCAAGGTTGGCATTTATTTTGCTAGGACTTGAATATAAAAGAAAAGCAAGATTTACTTGAGCTCTAAAAGGCTATGTTCAGATCACATTTGGAGTATTGTGTGCAGTTTTACACCCCATATCTCAGGAACATGTTCAGATGAGGTTCATGAGAATAGTTTAGGAATGAAAGACTTAACATATGAGGAATGTTTGAGGATTCTGGGTCTATACTCTATGGATTTTATAAGGATGAGGGGGGGGAATCCAATTGAAATATACAGAATACTGAATGGCCTGGACAGACTAGATGTTGGGAAGATGTCCCATTGGTAGGAGAGACTAGGACCCAAGGGCACAGCATAACAGTACAGAAATAAGGAGAAACTTCAGCCAGACAATGGTGAACATATGGAATTCATTGCCACTGAAGGCTATGGTGGCCAGGTCATAGAGTATATTTAAGTCAGATGGATAGGTTCTTGAGTGTCAAGGGGGTTAAGGGTTACAGGGATGGTGTGGGAGTGTGGGGTTGAGAAACTTGTCAACATGATTGAAGGCAGAACGCACACTGAGTTGAATAACCTAACTTCTACTCCTATGTCTTATGGTCTTAGATCTCAGTGAGTCCCAGTGCCTTATTAACTTTAAGTACCAGCAGCTCAACACATAACTCGTTTTCTTCGATCCCTACGACTTTTACCAACTAGCTCCTAGTAATGTGCCTGTAGAAGACTTATTCCCTTTTTAACAGGTTAGCCTTTTTTTGATAAAACCTCTTGGCTTTTTGTTTATTTATTCACCTCCCTTCTGAACCTCCTTTATTCATTTTAGTTCTCTCCTACATTGTTGACTCAGCCACCAAGAGCAGTGTTTCTCTCCCCTCCCCCTTATTTTAATCTCTCCCTCCTTTTCCCAGCAGGAAGCTCTGGATTTGTTTGTCCTACCTTTTGTTTTTCAGGGAATATACTCAAATTGGAAAACCATTCCATTTGGCTAAGTTAGAATGGAAAGTTCGAACTTTGTAACCCAGTAGGTCCATCAACATCAGTTATTCCAAATACAACAGCAATGTAGGAATTCATAAATTATAAATGTTAATACATTCCTGACTTACAAGTATAAACACTTGGCCAGGGCCTATGCACAGTGGCAGCACAGCACCCTGGGAAAGTTTATTCACAAAGTCCATATAGGAATTTTGACATCGGTTTTTTGGCATCAGTTTACATTGTTAACAGACCCTACATTTAACTTTACTTGGAAGTCCCCACCTCCTCCTTTAAGATCATTAATACTTTCAAATCACTGTTTTAACTATATAATAGACTATAAAGCTGGTATAATTCAAAGCTGGTTATTGCTATCATTATTTAAGTTTGGGTAGCCAAAAAACCCTGCTCAAAATCAAGATGAATTTTTTGCATCCAAAACTCATCTACCTGTAAAATTTAATGAAAATTTATTATTGAAGTGCCTAAACTGTATGATCAGATCCCATTCAAAAATGCAAATATATGGCTATCCATTTCAGACCCACAAAAGGATAGATCAGGTATTGCCTGGATGGTAATGAAGTGGAGTAGAGTGGATATTCAAAGAGATTTGGGGTTTATGGTGCCTAGATCTTTAAAATGTCACTAACCAGTACAAAAATGAAAATCAAAAAAAGGCCAGCATTCTGTTGGTTTTCATGTCAGAGGTCTGGAGTGCAGGAATACAGAAGTTACTGTCGTTATATACCAAACCTTTGTTCGACCTGACTTGTAGTACTATGAACAGATCTGGGCACAACACCTTGGGAGGGATATATTGGCCTTGGAGGGAGTACCATGTAGGTTTATAAGAATACCTGGATTTCAGGGCTTAAGTTCATGAGGACAGATTACACAAATCAGGCCTATTTTCACTAGAATCTAGAAGATTACAGGGTGACCAGATTCAAGTCAAGATATTAACAATAAAAGATAGGGTAGATAAAGAAACTGTTTCCACTGGTTGGGAATTCTAGAACTAGGAGGCATAGTCAGAATTAGGGCCAGACCATTCAATGGAGACATGTAGAAGTACTTCTACATAAAGGGTAATACAGGCTTGGAATTCTCTTCTACAAATGGACATTGGATCAGTTGTTTATTTTACATCTGGAGATGGATACATATTTTTGTTAAGCAAAAGGTATCAAGGGATTATAGGCAAAGGCAGATATCTGAACTTGGGCCACAGATCAGACATTATTTCAATGAATGGTGGACAGGCTCAAAGAGCTGAACGACCTAAGTTTGTTCCTATAGTACTTATGACAATACAGTCCTGCCACTCCTGATTTTAGTCCATTTTACTCTTTGCAGGCAACTTGGGAGTTGACACTTTCTGAAGAATGACCCTGCACGTTGGCGTAAAGTATGTTCAGATGGCTAAGTGACCTCAAAAGAGCAAGGCATGTTCTGTATGGGCCAACAGCAGTGGAGAAAAAGAAAATGGCACTTGGGCTCACAACACTTAATTCTTTGAGCTGTGTCTGTAGAAATACCAGCTAGTTACCCAATGGCAAAGGAATTGCGGACAAGGTCCATCCTTCTTCGTCCAAGATTTGCTTCCCAGTTCAAGATCAGGAATGAGGTATGTTGAATTGTAGAATCCCTCGAGACGAGCAGGCCATTCGGCCCATCAAATCTGCACCAACACTCCGAAGAGCACCCCATCCAGACCCAACTCCTATCCTGCATTTCCCACAGTTTGTCCACCTTGTCTGCACAACCCTGGACACTATGGGGCAATTTAGCATGGCCCATCCACTCAAGCCTCAGCCTTGAGCAGTTGACTATTACCTCTAACAAGAATGAACATGGATGCTGTCACTGTCTCTCTTCCACCCCAAATGGAATGTTGTCATTTCAAGAACTTGCCACTCATTCTTAAAAAGTTGCTCATAACAAAGTGATGAGAGGCTTTGGAGCACATTACCTGCACATCTACAGGAGTAGCACATAGAATTCTTTAGGATGTCAGGTGGCAATCAAAGAGCAAAATTAGTTGCAGGTACCACTGGAAAGGTGCAGCACAATGCTCAGCCTGGGAGATCTCCACTGCACTGGCGAGTACCAAGACTCCAAGGTGAGGATCAAAAGACAAACAGAATTTTTAAAAAGTCAAATGTGAAATAAAACTAATTTAAAAAATACTGTTATAAAAGGATAAAAACTAATAGAATATATTTCCACTGCAAATTTATTAAAGTTGAATTTGTTAAACTGGAGAAACTTGGCATCACCACCAGCAGTAGCCAAGCCCACCCTGGCATTACAGCAGAAAACGTTATCATGGGGATGTCGACTGTCAACTTATTAGACCACACCCTTCAACCAGAAGGATTGACGTTCTCAGCAGGGGTCTCAATTTCTGCCCCACCACTAAAGTGGACCCCATCGTTCTTGCAGCAAACACAGGAATTCATTGGTCGAATGAGACTCCAGGAATTCTTTCAAGATGCCAGCAGTGATCCCAATGAGCTCAAAGAGGAATCAGAACAGTCACAGAGATCAGTCGATGGGAGACCAAAGGAGGAATCAACTTGGACCCCAGAGGGTCGCTGCCCTGGGCTTGACATGTATCAATGCCAGACTCATCAGCCACACCCACAAAGGTAGAGCAAAGCAACACCTGATCACACCATACCACCATCCATGCTCAAAACCAAATCAACATCGTCATCAAACCAGCAGATAAAAAGGAGGAGCCATCGCCATTCAGAAAAGAACAGCTTATTGCAAAAAGTGTACAGACAACTCAACAACACTACAGGCAACTCCCGGCTGATCTGACCAAAGAGCACACCTGTGAACTAAAACATATTGAAGGACTGGATCCAATGTCTTGATCAGTGTTCCCTACGAGCCCTCATCCCAGGTACTTGTGTAGGTGATCTCTACTACCTTCCAGAGACAACACACCGGACGCCCCATCATATCAGACAATGGGACCCTGTGAGAACTCCTCTCTGGCTATGTCAAGAGCATCTTAAATCCATTGTACAGGGAACCCTCCGCTTCTGTCGCGACACTGATTTCTTACAGAAACTCAGCACTCCTGGACCAGTTGAACCAGAAATATTCCTCGTCACAATGGACGTTTCAGCACTCTACACCAGCATCCCGCACAATGAAGGCAACATGGCAACAGCCTCAATACTCAACACCAATAACTACTAATCTCTGAGCACTAATGTACAACTCATCTGCTTTATCCTCAACCGTGTTTTCATCTTTGACAACCAGTTCTTCATCCAGACACATGGAAAAGCCATGAGGACCAAGTTTGCACCTCAAATGCCAACATTTTCATGCATCCATTTCAACAAGATTTCTTTGCTGCACAGGACCTTCAACCAACACTATACAACAAGTATACTGACAACACATTCTTTCTTCCTCTGGACCCATGGCTTGGAATCACAAATAATTACACTGATATCAATGAGTTTCATCCCACCGTGAAACTCACATGGACTACTCCTTAGTATCTATCTCATTCTTGCACACCTGCATCTCCATCAAGGACGGGCACCTCAGTAGCTCACTATTGCAAACCCACAGATAACCTCATGATGCTACATTTCTCCAACTCCCACCCTAAACATTTTAAAAACAGCCATCCCTATGCATACACAGTATCTGTTCAGAGGAAGAGGAATGTGATGGGACACTTTGAAGTACAAGGATACATTCCTAAGAACGGGGTATGATGCTCAACTCATTGACTGCCAGTTCCGATGTGCCACACAGTGAGAAACCATAATGACTTCCTCAGGAGATACAGGGGTTGCAATTGACTAGATGCCCTTCATTGTCCAGTACTTCCCAGGAGCAGAGAAACTACACCATTTTCTTCGCAGCCTGCAACATATCAATGAGGATGAGCACCTCACCAAGAACATCCGCACACCTATACTTCTCACCTTTCAAATAACCACCAAACCTCAAACAGATCATTGCTCGCAGCAAAGTGCCTGGCTTTCAGGACAACACCATAACCTTATCATAGCACATGCTGCAAGACGTGTCGGAGTGTTACACATGGGAACACCACCCACCATGTATGCGGCAAGTACCCATGTGACTCAGTCAATGTTGTCCACCTCATATGCTGCAGGCAAGGATGCCCGGAGACATGGTACATTGGCAGACCGAGCAGAGGCTGTGGCAACAGATGAATGGACACCGCACAGCAAATCAGACAGGAGAATTCTCATCCAGTCAGAGAACACTTCAGCAGTCCAGGACATTCTACCACAGACTTTTGGGTGACCGTCCAAGGTAGACCTAGCATTACTGTCTGTCCCGAAGTGGCTGAGCAGAGGCTGATAGCAAAGTTCGGTACCCATGGGGTGGCCTCAACCGGGACCTTGGGTTCATCTCACAACAGGTGACCCCACTGCCACCCACCCCCACACACGTTTGTTGGGTGAAATTTGTACTCAGAATTACATTTTTATTTTGCTCAAAAACTGCATTAATCCATGCAAGATTCTGTAAATCCTTTTTTAGAAATAGCATCAGTCTGAACATTGGGGTCCAGAGTCTCACAGGGCACCTCACACCATCAATGCACTGAGACACCTATTGTTAAAGTTCACTTGAGAATGTTACCAAGTTCTGCGAATTACATAAGAACGAACTGAAACCAACATGGTCATTCCAAAAGATGACAGACTTAAACAATCCAGGTCTTTTTCAATATATAATTTTAGTTACATCACAATGTAAACTTTTGCTATAAATTCTGTCTTACGATTTTATACTCCACAACCACCTGAAGGAGCAGCACTCTGAAAGCTACTGCTTCCAAATAAACCTGTTGGACTATAACCTGGGTGTTGTGATTTTTAACCTTTATCCACCCCAGTCCAACAGCAGCACCTCAGTTTATTAAAGATATATTTCCCCTACAGGAAATTGGATCATAAAAAAATGTGCCATGTCTATCTGGAATATTGCTCAAAGGAAACAAGGAAACCACTTTCAAGGGCCGATAAAAGATAATTAATCAGTGTACCTCTGACGCAACATGGACATCAATTTTCTACTTCCTCATAGCCCAGGCTTTGGAAATGTCACCACTGCTTCCAAGGATGCAGAAGCAGAATTCTGGTATGGAATTCAATGCACACCATCTCAAGTCCTCGTACATATTTGAAGTTGCTGACCAAAAGCTACAAGAGGCATGCACAAGTCTTGAGATGTCAGTATGGCACAGGCAACAGACAGTATGTGCATAAGTTTGCTCAATATGCCAAGAAAGTAACACTGGCATTTGTGGCAGGGTTCAAATATACAGAAAGTGCTGTTTTACAAAAGCTCATCCACCAAGCCAGTTCAACCAACATCTGCTCAGTGATCTATAATGGTCACATCCCTTTCTTGCAAATTTTTTTATTTTATCCCAGAGATCCTGACTAGAAAGTCATTTCTTTTATTTGGGCAAGGAGTCAGTGACAGTCAAAATCCCTAAGAGTGAGAGCAGACCATTTGGCCCATCAAGTCCACAATGAACTTCCAAAAAGCAGCCCACCCATTTCACCAAATCATGAGGGGGGAAAGCAAGTGAAACTAAGGTCTTGGCTTGTTGGAATATTGAAAGGGAAGTCACTGCATGTTTTAGGAGCTGAAGTGGTTAAATAGTTGTAGTAATGAAGGAAAGCAAAGTTGTGGGTTTAATTTTGGGTAGTTCTGGCACAGGCACAAGGGACTAAATGGCCATTTCCAGGTAGACAAATGCTGCGATGTAGGGCCACCATTTTGTGAAGGTCCATAAGTTTTTGGGCAGGGGAGCGGGCGGTGTTGGTGTGTTTGAGACGGAGAAAGAGGGTTGAAGGAATTTCTTTAGTTGCAATGTTACTTTGCGCAGACAGGTTGAATCACACTTTTTCCAGTTCCCAGTGGTGTGGGTAAAGGTGATGGGAGTTAAGGGGTGCTGTTTCGATATCAAGGCTGACTGACTTTGTAGAGTCTATATATGGTTTTTCTCAGTCGGAAACAGTCTTCTGTATCTGGGGAGGGATGGCAAGCTGTCTTTATGCTTTGAAAGTGGGCAAGAATGGAGTGCTGTGTGGGTGAGATGGTCACCTGTGAAACTCTCCTGCATGTTAATCTGAGTTACATGTCAGTGTATTGCCAAATGGGGAAAAAAGTGGAAAAGTTCATGAACATCTAAATGTTGAGTTTGTTAAACATGTTTTGATCAAACACTGAAGATGCAAAGGTTTTAAGTTGTTGTAATTTGTTGGAAGGCTGAAGGTGTGGTGCTTCAACTATTGTCTGCATGACTATGTCTTCATATCTGCTGATCTAAGTGTTATACTTGGATGCAGAATAAAGCAAAATCAGGGTGGCATGGTGACTCAGTGGTTAGCACTGCTGCCTCACAGCACCAGGGACCTGGGTTCAATTCCCACCACAGGCAATTGTCTGTGTGGAGTTTGCACATTCTCCCCACATTGATGCCCTGGGGTTGAAGTGTTCCGAGGCGGAAGATGAGGCGTTCTTCTTCCATGCGTCTGGTGGTGAGGTGAATTGGCCATTCTAAATTGCCTGGAGTGCCTGGTGGATTATTCAGGGGAATGGGTCTGGGTGGGTTGCTCTTCAGAGGGTCGGTGGGGATTAGTTGGGCCAAAGGGCTGGTTTCCACACTGGAGGGAATCAAATCTAATTTAATTTTGAGGAAAACTTAAAATAGGGCAACGGAATTAACAAAACAGAAGAGCAAGCAAAACAGAAACAACGCTATCAATATTTTTTGCAAAATGAAGTGACCTTGTATCCCAATTACTCTGAACATACCTCAACCTCCATGCAAATCAATACTTATCTGTCCTACAAAAATGCTGCATTGTGCAGAATATTTCTTAATCTGGTGATCATCTATGAAACCACTGTTCTCAAACTCCTTGCAATACTCAGGCAGCAAGTTTTACTTGCCACCTTGCAAACAACCCAGGCAAATGTTGCTCATTTTTGCAGCTAAATGCAAGTCGTTTCCAGTTAAACAATTTTGGACTCTATTCCCTTGCCACACTGAACGGAAGGCCTCATCCAGACTCTTACTCGGGGTTAGGAATACAAGAAATAGCAACAGGACTAGGACACTTGGCTCCTTAAGCTGCCCCACCATACAATAAGATAGCGGCTGATTGGATCGTAGCAGCAACTTCATTTTTCTGCTTTATTCCATAACCTGGTATTCCCTGGTCAAATCAAAAGCTCGTTCATCTCAGTCTTGCATGTATTCTGCAACTCCAAACTCAATTCCCCGGGCTACTGAATTCTTAAAAAAACCCTTCAAAACACCCCCAAAAGACATTCCTTCCCATCAGTCTTAAATGGAAAGCCCCTTACTTGGAGGTGTGTCCTCCTGTTTTCCTTTTGTCAGGAAATTGAAAACTATCTACCTTGTGCCCCTTCAGTATCTTAGATATTTCAATAGGATCACTTTGGATTCTTCTAAACCTCAAAAGGAGTACAGGCTCAACCCATCCTCATAAGCCAATCCTTTCATTGCAGGGAGCAACCTCGAATGTCATCTAACCTGTTCCCAATGCAAAACTCTCCAAAAGTAAGGAAACCAGAACTCTACACACATTCCTACTAGTGCACTAAAGTTGTACTCATTGTAATATTTCATTTCTCTTCCTAATTACTCACTGTATTTGTATGCTCACATTGATTCATCTACAGGGCACTAATGAAACCATCTACTCATTCGCATTTTATAAATAATTGCCCTTTTATGGTTTAGAACCCTGGATGAAATCTTAGGAATTAGTAGGTAGTGAAGTGTTGGGATCAGGATTCAGAAAAAGTAGGAAGTAGGAAGACAGATAAGTGAATAAATATTAGTGGAACTGAGTGTACAGGGCTTGAAAAGCTCAACCTGAAAGTGTTTAGTTGAGCATATTTGGGGCTCAGTGGGGAAAACCCCATTGACACGTGTGGCTCATTGAGGAATGAGCTGTCAAAGAGCTTGTGAATGAATATCAGTGCGCAGTTCCCAAGTCTAGGAGAATTGACACAGGAATTGACACCCCTTGTAAAGTCTCATGTTCTGAAGGAGAACTCTGCTTTCATTCCACAGATGCTGCCAAACCTGCTGAGTTTCTCCAAGAACTTGTATCTTTGTTAAAGTTTGAATAAAATTTGATAACTCACTATGTCATTGGCAGCTAGGGGGGCATGACTCAAATCGATGGGATCGATCTTGATCGCATTTGCTAGTTGTTGCACACTGTATTGTGTTCTTAGTCACTAACCCATTTTATAAACACCATGAATTACATGTACTGGTGGCTAGCATCACTGTTCATGTTATGCTGTGAAATTTCCTGTCTTTTGTTCAAAGACATGGAATCTTGCGGCTTTATTCGCAATCTCTTTTTGTCCATCTTAAAAATAGAAATTATTGATCTCTTTTGCAAAGATTCAGTGGTATATCTGATATTTGAAACCCAATTGACAAATACAAGTGCTCTGACTTGCTGAGGTTAAGGTTGATAAGATTTTCATGATAAATTGTACAACATCCTGTAGTCTCCTGGTCTCTGCATTTAACTAATATTCTGCTTTCCTATTCTTGTTAAAGTGGATAACCAAACTTCCCACATTGTATTTCATGTATCAATTTTTTGTCCACTCACTTATTAGTATCCTTTTGCAAATTCTGTTGTCCTCAAAATTTGTTTTCTCACCAACCTTCACATGGGCAGAAAATTCTGCTCCTGTTCAAAACACCACGTTCAGACCTTTGTTAATTGTTTCAGTTCCAGACACTAGTTGGGGATCCATATTACTCACCTTCAAATGGAACATGAAACTTTCCTGCCAAGTTGGTTCTTTACAATGGGATCATTAACGTAATCCAGTCTCATTCCATTTGCCATCTCTAAAATGGCTGCTCCCTGGTTCTAGAAAGTATTCTTTTAAAAGGAACTGCCCCAAGTATATTCTATGAACTCAGGCTTTAGACTAGCTTTGCCAATTTGATTCTTCCAACAGCTCCAGATTTTTAAAACCACTGGCTGTTGCAGTAACTTTGCTGCTTATATTTTTTGATTTAAGACCATAAGACATAGGAATGGAGGAGGCCATTTAGCTCTGCAAACTTGCTCCACCATTCAGCAGGATTGCAGTTCCTCGAATGCTACTTTCTGGATCCTAATACCTGCCTAATCTCACAGTCAGTGTGTTCACACCCCTGACCAAATCTGAAGTACGAACCCAAAAGATGTGACTACCTGCCCAAACAAAAATCATTGAGAGCTTTGCTTCTCTCAAACTCAGATTGCAGCTCATCAATTCAAAAAAGGTAAAGATAGTGGAGCTGCTGACATTTCATTCAGCTGTGGTTTCCATAAATTCTACAGGTGTCCACCAGCTCCAACATTCTGCAGCTACAACACATCACCTGCCCTGCCGTCTTTTCTGTATTTTGTTTAACTATGCATGATATTTCAACATCTATTTGGCATTTATATGAAGTAGCTTCTGCAACTGAGTTAATACAGTACTTAGATCTCCCAGTGATAGTTTAAACTACTAGCCTTTATAAATAGCATAAAAATTAGCCAATTACTGATTTGCTCATTTACTTATTGGCTCTCGACCTTAGCTCCCAGGTCTGGCTATCCCTTGCTACTTTGGTCAAATTACTCCCATCTTACGAAATAAACCAGGACAGCATCTCTACCTAGCATGCCAAATTCTATTGTTCAGCCAGTTCCCATTTCCTCCACTATCAAGAGCGAGTAAAAACAGTAGGATGGAGAAAGCCTACCACACAAAAGAGCCACCAGAAAGCAACAAGTCATGCTTTGGGGGTTGGGGTTAGGGAGGGGAGAAAATACATTTCAAGCTTTACCTTTGAAACTTCATTTACAAAAGGACTTGATGGTCAATCACCATCCCTCCACAACAGCAAGCCAGAGATAAACTCAAGTGTAGTCTAATTAGAGCTAGAAGGTTAAGGCAGATTTAGTTGTGGCAGGTTTCACTTGCTAAAAGTAAAACTTAACAAGTGGTCATAAGAACGTAACTAACTCTGTGGAGGTTTCATCTTGGGGACATCCTTCATAACAGTGAGATCACCAACTGACCATTCCTATGAAGGAGGCAGACATGGTTTTCCCATTTGATACTGAATTCTAGCTGTGCAGTGAATTGCATGCCTTGTAGATCAATGAACCAAGGATCTACCTACATACGCAAAGGGAAATTAACTGTTCGCAGGAGGTAGATTCTAGGTAGCCTGTTTAACATTCCTTTCTGAAATCAGCATAAAACCCACTCCCTTCACACCCCCATAAGAGTCATTCACACATGTATTTGCTATGTCAAACTTAGCTGTGTCCAAATTAGCTGTATTTGCACACATCTTCATTGTGGGATTTCAAATAAATATAAATATTACAAGGACTTCAAAAAACCAAGTCTTCAACTCATCAACTGTAGCACAAGCACATTGAGGTGGCTAAATGCTAACACTTTCCCCTCAGGATTAAAAGAAGTTTACAGGTTGATTCCCTCCTTCCAGATCTATCTGCAAGATTAATTTGGAGCTGAAGGAGCACTAGTCATCAGATATCCCATGAAGTATAAACAATGACTGCAGATGCTGGAAACCAGAGTCTAGATTAGAGTGGTGCTGGAAAAGCACAGCAGTTCAGGCAGCATCCGAGGAGCAGTAAAATCGATGTTTTGGGCAAAAGCCCCTCCCATGAGGCCATTTATCAGAAGCAATTTGCATGGGTGTAAAACCGACCAAAACACAATTGAAAGGGAAAGATAAATATTCCTCAAGTTCTCATTTAGCCCTCAATGAGCACCAAACATGGGTGCTTCTGAATTTCATTTTCAGAACCTGGAGTGTATGCTGGCTGCATTTCAGAAGCTTTTCACAAGACTTTCTACTGCAAGCATGGAAACCTGGAATTATTCCCAAGAACTGGACCTTTTAGACACAGCACATTGTGAAATGCCACTACAATGTCACATAGGTTTGAGTGGCCAGCTCAAGCACAGACAAGAGCAGATTCAGAAGCAGGAGACACATCAAATGCCTCTGCCACAGAGGTTCAGTTTATGGCCACACTGAGGCAAACTGGATATGTAGGCCATGTATCTCCACTTATAATTTTGGCATATAAAAGGAAAAGCAAACAGAACAAACTGCAATAAGGCCATTGCAATCATTCCTTGAAATGCTCTTGTGAGATTAATTAGTCGAGTGAGTCAGTCAGCAGCATTCCAATCTATGCAAGTATGGAACAAAAACAGAAATTGCTGGAAATTCTCAGTACGTCCAGCAGCATCTGTGGAGAGTAATCAGAGTGAATGTTTCGGGTCTTCTTCGGAGTCACCGTACCCTAAACACTAACCGATTTCTCTCCACAGATGCCGCAAGACCTGTTGAGATTTTCTAGCAATTTCTGTTCATGTTTCAGATTTACAGCTTCTACAGTTCAGGTTTTGTACCTCAGTATGGCCGGTGGGTCAAATGTCAACTGTGGTGCTGGAAAAGCACAACAGGTCAAGAACGAGCTGTTTCCTGATGAAGGGCTTTTGCCCAAAATGTTACTTCTCCTGCTCAAGTGCTGCCTGACCTGCTGTGATTTTCCAGCACCACTAATCTTGACTCTGATCTCCAGCATCTGCAGTCCTCACTTTCAAACGCAGAGAGGGCAGCAGAAACTAGGATGGGAGGGGAAAAGATATAGAGACCCCTAAAGGGCAACTTTTTCCACTTCGAGGGTGGCGAGTGTGTAGAAGAGGCTGTCAGTGGAAAAGTGGAGGAGACTGGTATAATTGCAACATTTAAAAGGCATCTGGATGGATATATGAATAGGAAGGGTTTGGAGAGGTATGGGCCAGGTGCTGGTAGGTGGGACTAGATTGGATTGGGATATCTGGGCGGTATGAATGAGTTGGACTGAAGGATCTGTTTCCTTGCTATGACTATGAAAATCAGTTTTCACTCTCAGGATGCAACAATTTCAGCAATGCAGGTCACAAATCAGCTCAACTTAGTAAAACTTCAAAAATCACACACTGACCAATAGTTTAAAATCTGTATCCTCCATGTAGTTTATGGCAACTGCAGTGACTCAGGCTACACAAGATTAAATTTATTAATTGACAAAAAACCCAACCTTGTCCCAATTCCTTATGGCCCTTCAATGATACTGGTCACCTTCAATCAAGCAACAAATTGGATTTGATTTGCTGTAGAGCGCTTGCAAAGAGTCAGGTGCAAGCGTCATCTTAAATCCAATTACAATGCGCGGCGATTTCCAATATGTTATTTCAAGTACCACTGGGTCACAAACCTTCAACTCAATCAGCTGGAGAACTCTAACAAACAAGCAGCAATAGGAACAGAATAGTTCTTTTGGACCCTCAAGCTTAATGCCCCTTCAATCACGATCAATTATCAACCTCAAATACACCTTTGCATCCAGCCCTCATATTCTGAGATATTTGCTCACAGAATAAATCAATTCCAGCGTTGAATATATTCAGCGACTGCATGAGCACAGCAGTCTGATATCAAACAAAAATCAGAAATGATGCACAAGTTCAGTGAAGAAAGGCTTTTTATTCCTCAATCCTCCCAGGCCAATCTCTTACCCTGAGCCAAAGGTCGGTCAGCCAAGATAGACAGCCTTCAGCCCCTTCTAAATGTTCAACATTTCAGCAAGATCACTTCTCATTCTTC
>NC_057727.1:69497196-69604680 GCF_004010195.1 Chiloscyllium plagiosum | reverse complement strand
GGGTGAGAGAGAAGAAGAAGGGGGGGGGAGAGAAGAGAAGAAGGGGGGGGGGGGAAAAAAGAGAAGAAGGGTGGGGGGAGAAGAGAAGAGGAGGAAGAGAGGGAGAACACACCTTTCCACATAGATGGAAACTCTACTACAGGAATTGTGTGCTACAATCTGAATTGCATTGTTTGAAAAAAAAAGTGGTAGAAGCAGATTCAGTTCTGACTTTCATCAAGGGAAAGTTGTATATACACCTTTAAAGAGTAAATTTCAGGGCTGTGAAATCAGCAGTGTACAGCGAAACCTTGATCATCCAGCATTTGATTATCTGAACAAGATTGCAAGGTCCTGATGCTTGGCTAAAGTGTGTTACCTGGCATTTGATTATCCGAACAAAATACTCCCTGCCGGTGTCATTCAGATAATCTGCAATTAGAAAGTTGATTGGGAGCATTCCAATCTGATTAGCAAAGTGCAGGTTGCATTGCAGTCTAAAATAGTAAAACCATGTTGGTGCAATTCCAGCGATTAAAAACTCTTTCATAATGTTTGCTACAGCTTAGTTGTAAAAAAAAAAACCAACTTGCTATTCTCAAAACCATTCAAAACTAAAATCATCCAGTTTCATTTCCTGCCTTTCCTAGCTCAAGTTATAAATAGTAACCCTAGGTGAAGCATGGTGCAAATGGAGGCACTGGATAGCCAGCAGCTTTTCAAACTGTTGAGAAATAAAGTTAGACATGTTTACTTACATTCAGTAACTGGTAGTAAGCATACAGCAGCACACTATCTAGTTTGTGCAAGTCCATTTGACAATTCATAAGCTGTCTAGTATACAATTTGAGAGTGTCTAAAACTGAAGTGTGTGTGTGCGCGCGCGCGCTTAAGAAGGGACCTAAGGGGCAACTTTTTCCACAGTGTAAGGTGCGTGTATGCAATCAGCTGCCAGAAGAAATGGTAGAGGCTAGTATAATTACAATATTTAGAAGGCATCGGGATGGGGAGGTGAATAGGAAGGTTGAGAGGGGTATGGTCCCAATAGGGGATGAAATTAATTCAGGATATCTGGTCAGTGTGGTAATGTTTGACTGAAGGGTCTGTTTCCATGCTGTACACTCTATGATTAATTAAATTCGAAAAATCCAAATTCACTGAACAGGACTATTTAGATAACCATTTGTAGAACAGAGATTAGCAGTGTGCAGTTGGCCTTGGGACCTCTGTCATACAACCAGTGGTACATGTGGTCAGTACGGACGAGATGAACAGAAGTAACTGTTTCCGTGCAGTACAGCGCTATGACTATGACTTGAGGATTGCTGAAAAGGATATAGTTTTGAGTTACAATGCTTATGATATCATAGAGCACAACTTGAAGCAATACAGGTTTCAGACTCCATCATAACTAGGACCACTTGAAGCAGGTCACACTGACTGAAGCATGCTGCTGTCTGTAACCAAAAAGGGAAGGATATTAGTCCAGACACGTGACTAGGTCATTCTGTTATAACGTGCATTTCACCAACATAAATTCACTGTAACATGGTTGACAAACTCAGGGATGCCATTTCTACAGCTTGAACACGGTGGCTCAGGTGGTTAGTACTGTTGTCTCACAGCACCAGGGTCCTCGCTTCAAATTCAGCCTCAGGCGACTGTATGGAGTTTGCACATTCTCCCAGTGTCTAGTGTTAGGTGTATTAGTCAGAGGGAAATGGGTCTGGGTGTGTTACTCTTTCCCAAACTATGGGCAGCATATGGCACAGTGGTTAGCACTACTGCCTCACAGCGTCAGAGACCTGGGTTCAATTCCCACCTCAGGCAACTGTCTGTGTGGAGTTTGCACATTCTCCCCATGTCTGCATGGGTTTCCTCCAGGTGCTCCAGTTTCCTTCCACACAGTCCAAATATATGTGCCGGTTAGGTGAAGTGGCCATGCTAAATTGCCTGTAGTGTTCGGTGTAGGGGAATGGATCTGGATGGGTTGCTCTTCGGAGGGTTGGTGTGGACTTGTTGGGCCGAAGGGCCTGTTTCCACACTGTAGGTGATCTAATCTAACTTATAAAACGCGAGTTGGCTGTAATGCGATTACCTCACGAAGGGCAGTTTCTAAAGGACAATTTTTCTTTAACAGGATTGCACAAGAAAGCTACCTTTATGTTAATCGAAGAACTGACTAATATTATTGTGGTTACTTCCATTGGTCAGCTACAGGAGTCTGGACTACAGGTTTTGAAACGCTTAGTCAAACTTCAGAGAGACACTGGACTAGCTCGAAATGAAACTCAACAGCAAGAAATTCATCTCTTTTAGACAACATTTTTGCACAAAGACAAACTATGATTTAAATTGCAAATTTGACATGACAAAGTTGCACGAATAACAAAATGTCTCCAGTCTCATATGTTCATTGACCAAGCAAGGCTGTTTGCTCTACCCTGGCCCCATCTGGTACTGTCTTGCTCTATTCCTGATCTTGATCGTATGTTTTTTTGGTTATTGCCTCCTAACCAACTAAGTCCTTCTTGATGGTTCTGCTGATATTAGCCTTAGCGGTATATATGGTTATCCTGGGAATTTTATGCTTCATGTGAACATTGAGATTCTGGTGCATTACCCTGCATGCACACGGATAAGAGGCTAACATAAGGATTGTTGAATCAGGTACGAACACCCTGCAAAGCTCTAGTGACTTTTCACATTTTGTTGGACTTTTTCATTCTGGACTCAGAACATTTGCAAGAATATCAATCTAAACAGGAAAGGTGTGTGTGTGTGTGTCTGTGTCTGTCTATGGGGGAGGTCTCCAGTACCACACCTTCACAAGAGTTCACTTGCTAAGCTGATCCACAATCATTCCTCAGATGAAAATGTTTCCCTTCACCAGAGCATTTACTGAAGAAGCCCCATCAAGTGAGAGTCAAAAAGCTGAAGCCAAAAAATGTCTATTTTCCTGGCAATCCTCATATTAAGAGCAACATTTTAACATTGCACCTTTTAACATAAATGAAACTCTTCAGGCATTTCACACGAACATTTTAAAACTCAGTCAGATACTGGGCCATTTAAGTTGATGACGTCAGATCAAAGATCAAAATCTAAAAAAAAAGGGTGTTTTTGCCGCCTGATGGAGGTGCAGCGCTCCGAAAGCTGGTGCTTCCAATTAAACCTGTTGGACTATAACTTGGCGTTGTGATTTCTAACTGTGTATTTTAAAGAATGTCTTTAAATGAGGGAAGTGAGATAGAAAGCCAGTGATGTTTAGGAAGAAGAGTGCAGGGAGCTCAAAAGGATCATGGGGCTGAAGAGGAGACAGTTTGGGAGAACAGTCAAAGAGAATTTAAAAAACTGATAGGAGAATTTAATACACTATGCTGTTCAATTGAGAGTGAACTTGGAGAAACAAACTCAAGAACAATAGGAGAATGGGCCCTGGAGAGAGTTAAGACCTGAGAATTAAAAGAATTGCACTCAACTATTTCACATCTCAGAATGCAGGTAATTCTGCAAGGCCATATTTATTGCCCAACTCTCTTGGCCCAAGGTGGTATGTTTTTCTTGAGTAAGTGACTAAAGCAGAGGGATTAACACGTTAAGTGATTGATTGAAGTCTCATGGGGATCACATTGGGTCTGTCGACAGGTTGCCTTTTCTTAAGAAAAATCAGCAAAGTCACTAGTCTTTAAAACCTAAATTAAGTTGCTCAGAGCCACTTTTTGATACCAACCAATAAATTACTGAGTTTATTCAATTCAGTTTCACCAAGACTCCATGCAATGATATGAACACCGCCTCTGGGTTGCAATTTTAAAACTGCATAGTCATATTTGTACAATTTCCTGTCCTTGTATATTCTTAGTTTGGGTAGAAAGCCTCTTCTCTGAGCTGTTCAATTTGAACAAGCTTTAAATGTATTATATAAATGGACGACAAAGATTTAGTTGTTCTTGGCATTTAGTTCCATGGAACCAAGGTGTGTTAATTAATGATAATTTTTCCAATGTGCAAAATAATGGAGATTCCCTGAACAATTATTGAAGTTACATGGATGCCACATATCTAGGATGTAATTACACATCAGGAATCTTGGCTCATCTCTTAGTAAAATATTGCCAGCTACATGATTGAGAGAACGTCTGGCAAAAATCTTGACGTTTTACATTAAAAAGTCTTATACAAAAGGTAACGGGTGACTGAAACCTTCCATCTAAACATCTTCATTAAGAACCATGTGCCAACACTCGACTGCAGCACTTTGCTCTTACATTCACTTGTTCCTACACAAGGTCTTCATCTGTTTCAATGCTAAGTGACACCTCGGGCTGGTCACACCACTGGATGGGATTGCCCTATCAATTAGGCCATCTATTTCCCAACACTCAGCTAAAGATCACTTCGTAAGACAATTCCTCCTAAGTAAAAACAAGGACTGTAGATGCTGGAAACCAGATTCTAGATTAGAGTGGTGCTGGAAAAGCACAGCAGTTCAGGCAGTATCTGAGGAGCAGGAAAATCGATGTTTCGGACAAAAGCCCTTCATCAGGAATACAAGCAGAGTGCCTGCAGGGTGGAGAAACAAAAAAGAGGAGGGTGGGCGTGGGGAGAAAGTAGCAGAGTACAATAGGTGAAAGGGGTTGGGGAGGGAGGTGATAGGTAGGAGAGGAGGGTGGAGTGGATTGGTGGGAAGGAAGATAGGCAGGTAGGACAATGCTGAGCTGGAAGTTTGGAACTGGGGTGAGGTGGGGGAAGGGGAAATGAGGAAACTGTTGAAGTCCACATTGATGCCCTGGGGTTGCAGTATTCTGAGGCAGAAGTTGAGGCATTCTTCCTAAGTAGCTGTTCATGTCCACAATAAGATGGAAAGTTTGACAAAGTTCAAATATAACATTAAAAAAAGACTAAAGACATATCTGTTTATTTGAGTTGGCAGCTCTTAAAAGAAATAACTTTGCATTTAAATAGCACCTTTCAAGACCATGGGATGTCAGAAAGTGTTTTACAGCCGATTAACTATTCCTCACTTTTGGAGCCAGAGTAAAATGTAGCAAGCAGATGAGTCCCACAAACATCATGATGATTACTTAATCAGTTTTATGTTGTTAAATCAAAGAAAAACTTTGGTTAGGATATTGGGAGAACTCCACAAGCGGTTACTTGGGATCCATTTCAAAAGGCAGATGGGGCTTGGTTAACATCCCAGTCAAAAATCTGGTGACAACACCAGCTCCAAGCTGCAGTAGTGTCAGCGGACATTTCATGCTCAAGGCTGTGACACATTTTGAATTCACACACACAGCTGTGAGGTTGCTATTACCACTGCAATGGCTGACACCAAATCATGTGGCACGTCACTGGCACAGATCCAGATGTTTGTCCAGCTAGGACCAGCCTGTTTCTTAAGTCATCAGCATAGAGAGTTATCAACTAGTAGTTGCAAGAAACCTATGTCTCGTCATCAGGAGTGAGCAACCAATTCTCAAGAACCCGGTTTAAAAAAAGTCATGGGACAGACTGGATCTACAGTCCTCAGAGTTAACATAGTAATATTTTACCAAAAAAGATATGAAACTAAAATAGGCCCAGATTACAATTTTCATGCCAACTGACAGACCAGGAAATTCTTAGTGCATGCTTGAAGACAGTGCTCCGTCAAAGTATGGACACTTCAATTTCCGACATGACCAGCAATTATCAATAGCCAGATTCTAAATGGCACGAGCGCACCAGTTACCACAACAGGCAAATCCTGGAAAACAAAATCTCTGGAGTTAATGTTTTGCATTCCACAAACATTCCCTTCCAATTTAATAGCTAGCATTTACTTCTAGTTTAATGCTTGGAACTCGATTCGTATTTCTTGATCATTACATGGGAATCAATGATTTCAAATATGCGTTGGGGTCATGAGAGAGAAACTTCTCAAATTGCACGAACTGGCCAATACCCAGGTGCATTCCTCGACATAACTGGCATATTTCCTGAAGCTTCAGACCAACTCTGACAACATCACAGGGCTTTGCTGGTTTGAAGTTTACTTGGTAACCATGCTGCAGGGCAAACTGAACAGTGACCGAGATTGGAATCCCTAGTGGAGAATTTTTATTAAAATAAAAAAGGAAAATCTTTCTTTGCCAAGGCTGATTACAGAGTCTTTCTTTTGCAAAGTCAGACTCTTTGCACCTCAAAAGTTAGATTTTCAATTATACAGGCCTTTTATTAAAAAAAAGACCTGTACATACCTGGGATCCCCTGCCCCCTCAAAAACACTCCCAACAGTCCAGTGTTGCAAAGCATAATGCAATTTACCCAAAAGCTAAAAATTTCAGTTAATTTGAATATTGTTTTTCTGAAGTAAAATACAGCAATAAAAAGGCAACGACGTATGAAATACAGTATTCCCAAGATGCTGCTCATAACATGAATTATGATAGACTCAATGCAGATTCACAAGCCTATATATTTGGAGAAAAACAAATCTAATGCATTGATAAAGCTGTTCATTTGAAGTGTCATAGTGGCAAGAAAATCAAAGCATTTGGAGGGTAGACGACAGTATGGAAGTATCAGATAATCTTCGACTAGGTTTAAGGGGCCAAATTCAACTCCTAATGTTGGTCCATTTGTTTATGAATGGCAGGACTCCAATTTCACAAACATGGTACAACCTCTTCAACACTCAATATATCAGACCGAACACAGCAAAGCAATGCCATTTTACAACAAAAAGAATAAAAACTGGACATTGGGGAGAATAGGGATATTCAACAAAAGAAACTGACTCTAACGAAAATGAATCAAAATTTTCTGGAAGTTCTCATTTACTTAGATCAACCTTTCCGGCAGAGATCAGAAGAATATTGCATGGAGATGTCACTATTCCCTCGATGGAAATAGCCTGCTTAAACATATTGAGGCACCGTATGATCCACTCCACCACTGATGTAGAATTGGAGACAGGAAATGGGTGTGGGGAAAGGAGTTGGCCATGAGATGAGGTGAATCACTATATCACTGATACATATGTAAGGGCTGAATGACATCCTTCTGACCTCTTCAGTCCTGTCGGATCATTTGGTTTGAGATGGAATTCCATTGTAAGGTTAACAAAATGTGCATTCCAGAACTAAATCTCAAATGCTGTGTTCAGATTACAAAGCAATTTGACAGCATTCTTACAATATGCAAGAGTCATTCAAACATATGCTTACCAGCACAGGAGAAGTCTAGTCAGCCCCTCCGAGTAATTAAAAATCAGTGCTATTTCACTGCTCTACTCCCATGCATCCAGCCATTTTGAAATCGATTGGAGCCTATTTTTGCCATATAGGCAGCAAGTTCCAAGTTGATACCATTTAGTGTTCTGAAAATAATTCTTCCATATGACCTTATTGCATTTTTTACCCAAAACATTAAGGATTTAAGGGGAAATGATTTAACCTCAATTCATGCAAACAGCTGTTGTTGAAACAAAGAGCATGGAAACATTTTGGTCCAACTAGACTGTGTGCCCAAACCAAATTAGTGCCACTTGCCTGAGTTTGTCCTAAATCCCTCTAAAACCTTCCCTGTTCATATACCTATTCAAAGTGCTATAACTGTACCTGCATCTACCACTCAAATCCTACAACCCTAGCAACATCCTTGTAAATCTTTTCTGAACCCTTTCAAGTTTCACAACATCTTTCCAATAGGAAGGAGACCAGAATTGCACACAATATCCCAACAGTGGCCTTACCAATATGGCCAAACACCTCCTTCACTATCCTATCTACCTGCAACACCACTTTCAAGGAGCTATGAACCTGCACTCCAAGGTCTCTGTTCAGCAACACTCCCAAGGACTTTAGCATTAGTGTATAAGCCCTACTAAGATTTGCTTTCTCAAATGCAGCACCTCGCATTTATCTGCAGATGGAGTTTAATTCCGATAAATGCGAGGTGCTGCATTTTGGGAAAGCAAATCTTAGCAGGACTTATACACTTCATGGTGAGGTCCTAGGGAGTGTTGCCCCTGTTCATATACCTATTCAAAGTGCTATAACTGTACCTGCATCTACCACTCAAATCCTACAACCCTAGCAACATCCTTGAAAGGGTTCAGAAAAGATTTACAAGTTTCACAACATCTTTCCAATAGGAAGGAGACCAGAATTGCACACAATATCCCAACAGTGGCCTTACCAATATGGCCAAACGCCTCCTTCACTATCCTATCTACCTGCAACTCCACTTTCAAGGAGCTATGAACCTGCACTCCAAGGTCTCTGTTCAGCAACACTCCCTAGGACTTTAGCATTTAGTGTATAAGCCCTACTAAGATTTGCTTTCTCAAAATGCAGCACCTCGCATTTATCTGCAGATGGAGTTTAATTCCGATAAATGCGAGGTGCTGCATTTTGGGAAAGCAAATCTTAGCAGGATTTCTACACTTAATGGTAAGGTCCTAGGGAGTGTTGCTGAACGAGGAGACCTTGGAGTGCAGGTTCATAGCTCCTTGAAAGTGGAGTCGCAGGTAGATAGGATATTGAATCAAAAGGGTTCGGAAAAGATTTACAAGAACGTTGCCAGGGTTGGAGGATTTGAGCTACAGGGTGAGGCTGAACAAGCTGGGGCTGTTTTCCCTGGAGCGTCAAAGGCCGAGGGGTCACCTTATAGAGGTTTACAAAATTATAAGGGGCATGGATAGGATAATTAGGCAAAGCTTTTCCCTGGGGTGGGGGAGGCCAGAACTGGAGAGCATAGGTTTAGGGTGAGGGGAAAGCTAAAAAAAAGAGACCTAAGGGGCAACTTCTTCACACAGAGGGTGGTAAGTGTATGGAATGAGCTGCCAGAGAAAGTGGAGGAGGCTGGTACAATTGCAACATTTAAAAGGCATCTGGATGGGTATATGAATAGGAAGGGTTTGGAGGGATATGGGCCAGGTGCTGGCAGGTGGGACTAGATTGGGTTGGGATATCTGGTCAGCATGGACAGGTTGAAGCAAAGGGTCTGTTTCTGTGCTGTACATCACTAGGACACTTCATCCCACATACAAACCACCCTGAGACTCTTTGAAATCATTCTACTCTCACCTTAAAAACATCCCTCTGGTTCTGAACACCCCTACCATAAGGAGAAGGCTTTTGCTATTCCCCTTATCTATGCACCTTCATGATTTTATCAACCTCTAGAAAGGTCACCTCTCAACCTCCTACGCTCCAGTCAAAGAAAGTCTCAGCATCTTTATAACAGCAACATCCTGGTAAATCTTTTCTGAACCATCTCCAGTTTAGTAATATCCTTCCTTTACTGAGGAACCAGAATTGGACACGAGACCTCACCATGACATCCCAACTCCTATAGTCAATAGTCTAAGCAAAAAAAAAAGTACATGTGCTAATTGCCTTCTGAGCCACCCTCTGTGTGATGCAAGCTGCAAAAGAATTATGTATCAAAATCCCCACATCTTTGTTCTACAATACGACACAAGGTCCCATTAACTACACCCTTATTGGTTTTACCAAAATACAATACCTCACATTTATCCAAATTAAACCCCATCTGCTAATCCTCAACCCATTGACCCAAATGATCAAGATCCCTTCAAATCTTCAAAAACCTCCTTCACTGTCCACTATACGACCAACTTTTGTGCCATCTGCAAATTTACTATCCCCTAAACTTTCATCTAAATCATTTATATAAAAATGACAAAAATGCAACAGATCCTTGCAGAAAATCGTTGGTCACAGGCCTCTGGGGGAAAAACAATCCTCTGCTGACCACTATCAAGCCAAATTTTGTTGCCAATTGGCAATCTTTCCCTGAATCCCATGTTATTTAATTTGACTAATTGGTCTACCATTGAAAAGCTTGTCAAAAACTTCAATTTCGTGTAAACAATGTCTGCTGCTCTGCCTTTAATCTGAGTATTTCCACACAACAAAACTCAAATCAAATTTGAGAGCCATGATTTCTCTCATGCACACAATGATGCTGACAATCCCAAGTCAGTCATACATGCAAATCTACTTCCGGAAGCCCCTTCAACAACTTAGCCAATTTCTTGGTTATCATCTAATCCTACCATAGTTTTATACACTTCCATCAAATCTCTGCTCAACCTCAGAAGGGTTTAAGAGGGATTTAGACCAAATACTAGCAAATGGAATTAGATAAATTTGGGATATCCGGGCAACATGAATGAGTCGAACCAAAGGGTCAGTTTCCATTCCGTACAATATTTCCTCCTTTTGCTCCAACAAGAACAATTCCAGCTTCTTCAAACTAATATTCCTTAAAATCCCTCACCCTTGTAATCTTTCTCATAAATCCCCTCTGTACCTTCAAGGACCCAACAAATATTCTCCCTAGTGTTATGCCAAGAGATGGATATAATCCTCTAATTACAGCCTGGAGCTCGCACCCCTGGTTCTACAATCAGTAGATCTGATCTCTATTTGTCTAAGAAGGAACAATGGACATCAGTGAGTATTTCTCATTGTAAAGTAGAATTGACAGAGACATTCGAGATGTTACAAAGTCAGGCAGATCTACACCAAAATCTCACCCAATGAGGAACACTTCAGGGAAGATGACTCATGCAAAAGTATTGTGTAACTTGCCACTAGAAGTGTCCGAGATCTTAAATACTAATTATAATCTAATTCTTGAGAAAGGAAAAGTAACACTGTTTCCTTACCAAAAGTCTACTCCATTATTTACATGGCCACACATTTAAACACGATTAGAACACCATTTGTCAGAAGAAAACAATTCTAAAGCAAGGAGACCCCAAGTGGTGAAAATGCAATGTGTTTCAGTATCAGCATCGCAGGAGGCAACAAGTAACACCTGGTCAGGTAGGAGGGGCTTGGGTACAGCCCTGAAGGAAGACAGTGAATTTTACGAATGATGCATACCATTCCAACTCTTCTTAATGTGTTTTTAAATCAGCTATTTGATGTGTTATTACACACCTCTGCAGCAGGTGGGACGCAAATCCCATGCCTGTGTCTTCAGAGGCAGGGACCAATGCACCACAAGAGCCCCAGACTCATCTTGTCTACTTCAAAAAAAAAAGGGCATTCCAGTATTAACTGGAGACAAAAAACTGCAGATGCTGGAATGCAAAGTAGACAAGGAGGAGGCTGGGAGAACAGAGCAAGCCAGGCAGCATCAGGAGGTGCAGAAGTCAATGTTTGGGTGTAATCCTTCTTCAGGGCTGGGGCTGGGTGTGAGGGGTAGCTGCAGATAAAAGGGGGGAAGTGGAGGCAGAGTACTGAAGTGGAAATAGGTGAGGACAGGTAGAGGGTATGATCTAGTTGGTCAATGGGAGGAATGAATCTGGTGGGTGGCAGGGAGCAGTGGAAGGGAATTGGGAGGGGAGGGAAGGGCTGGGAAGGGTGGTTACTTGAAATTGGAGAAGTCAAATGTTGAGTCCTTCTAGCTGTAGGGTGCCCAGCTGCAATGCTCAGATGAGCCATTGCCTAAGTTAACATTTGGTGCTCCCAAATGTAGGGAAGACCAGTATGAACAGCATGTTCACTTCAAACTATTGCTAGGTTTACTATAAAACAGTTTATCTTTCCTCTGGGGAGATGGACTGCTGGCACCTTTCAGAAAAAGGAGCAGCCTGCAGACCAATAGACAAGACCTGTGGAAAACAACAGCAGCAGGACCTCAATCAAAATCAGACACTGGGACAAGTGGCCTCATGCGGTGGCCAAAGGCCTGAATGAATAGCAACTAAAGGGGCGAGACTGGTGAGTTCATCCAATGGAAAAACAATTCATCTTTAAAATGAAAATCCAGCGATTAATATTTCCTACTTGGAATTTTTAATGAGTGAACTCAATGACGATGACAAAGGACAAGCAGTACAATTAATCACAATTGCTATTGCACGAGGTGCTCATCCCCACTGACTGGCCCATCATGCATGCACTGGCCCAACTAAGTGTCAAACATGGTAATTATACAACGGCAAATGATGTCATTTCCCCCAATGGAAAATGTTCAAGTATTTGTGAAGAGAATGCCATAATTTCAGCACTTCCCATTGATGTAAAATGAGTTAAGTTACAAATTACAAAAATAAAAAAAAAATTAAATTAAAACATTAAATGGCATAGAATTCTGGAAAGGAATTGCACGTTATATCCCCAACTACTCATGTCCTCGCTTCAAAGTATCCAATTACCAGGATGCATCATCAAATGTTGAATTCCACATACCGGGATCAAAATTACAAGTTGATAATGTCAAAAATGCATCCCCACCCCTCAAAAGCTTCAAATAAAGAACAGATGGACCACCAGCAGTGGACACCCACTACCAAATTGGAGGATAGAAGACCACAAAATGTAAAAAACAATTTCACCAAAGGGAGGTTCAAATGCCTGAGGATGCAGTCCCAAACTGCATGGTACGCTTGACTCTTAGAGGCTTACTCAACTCTTGCAACTGATCATCAGTATTACACCATGGGATTAAACACCATGGCACAGCTTCTAGAACAGAGACTCCAGTTAATTTGGGCATGCCACTGCTGTAATCAGCTCGGGTGACTTGCATCACAAAGTGAAGCCTATGCTTGAGCACATCAATTAACACAGGTTTGGCAGATATGACTATTCCAAAATCAAACCAAAAAGATTCCTGCTTTTCCTAAGTGCATCAAAATAGAGTAGTCGACCACAGAAGTCCAGTGGTTCCACAAGTTGTTTACCTTTTAAAAAAATCTGAACTATACAGTAGCTTGGAATTGATGCAGTTTTGTTAAAAGCTGTCACGTGGTTGCGACTTTTTTTTAAAAATAGAACCACCTTTGTTTCTCGTTTCAGAAGCTGCCAGCTCACACTGTTTCTGACAGATTAATTATCAACCTCGCAGGATCCTTGAACAATCAGGAGAAAGTGAGGACCAGAGATCAGAGTCAAAAAGTGTGGCACTGGAAAAACACAGCAGTTTAGGCAGCATCCAAGGAGCAGTACAGTCGAGGTTTCAGTCATAAGACCTCGATCAGGAATGATCAAATCAGTAAGATCAGCAATCCTGTCTATAAAAAAGGATTAGATTTTTAAGCTTCGGGGAGTCTCAATAATACACAAGTATAAAGGGTTTGGTTATTTGGATTTGAGTGGCCTCAGGGGTTTAAGGGGAGTGGATGGCAAAGAGGAGAATCCAGATTTCTGTTAAGAATCTTCACCCCTCATCATACTGAATGAGGCAACGAGACTCCATCACCACAATTTGCTGCTAACATCCCCTCTTTAAAGTTGGGAGCTGCAGATTCCACTTGGTCTAGCATGGGAGATGAAAGCCACTGAGGGCTAAAAAGAAGCTCTCCTCTTAAAAGGGATGCAGTTTATTACATGATAGCAAAGTAGCTTTTAGCTAATTGCCATCTAAAAGCTCTAATGGTGCAATGGTACTGTGACCCTACCTCTGAGCTGGAAGGTCCAGATTTAAACCCCACCTGCTCCATTGGTTTGTCGTTACATACCCTGTTAAGATGAAGAAGAGACCTGTCTAGTCTGTCTCCTTCAAGATCCAGAGCTATTTACCTGCCCAAGTCTGTCTGACATATCAGATGGTACTAAATGCATGCCTCAGTATTTGTCATTTCAGAACCAAAAATACCTTAAACCCAAATTTACACTACACTTTATACTGCTTCCCACTATCACCCTTGACCAACTCAGATTTTTTTTTAATGCCCATAGCCATTTCCCTATTGACTCCTTAACACCTCAACTTCATCACCTTAAATCCCCTGCAGTGGACAGAACATAAATCTAGGCTGTGTGCAATCTCAATGTATTTCAAGTCCGCACTCAGGAGAGCTGCAGTGAGGAATTGCAGGTGCTTTTATTTTGAAGATGATAAGCCAACTTATTTTTCTTCCATCAACATCCCAATCATTCAAAAAGGTCAGACTTCCAAATTTTAGTTTAACTGAGGAATTTGTACACAAAACAATAGTGACATTTAAGAGAATCAGCCACTTAATGCCAAGCATTAGGAGATTTGCCAATCAAGATAAGCTTAAGAAACATATTTCCCCCCCCACACCCGCATACAAGTGAACAAAACAGACTTCTGATACGACAGTTAAGATCATGAAACCAAGGAAGGGAATAGATCTTGTTTGAAGGATTAGCTTGAGTTAATAGCGATGAGAAAACTAGAAGGCATTGAGACACAATGGGAGGAACTTCTGCTCACTAACCTCTGGGATAGACTACCAGTACAGGTGGAGAGTTTGACAGACCTACAAAGAACAATTTAACAAGTTTCTACAAGGAGACAACAGTTTCATTTGTAGCAGGAAAAATGGGACTAGCAGTGATTGCCTCCAGTTGGCAGAGAGATTGGAGAGATATTTCCTCAGTCATTTCTTGGTTTAGCCTAAGGTTGTTCCTGGGACTGTCTCTTGGTGGATTGATGGGTATGTAATGTACACCACCTTTCAAAGAAACAAAATACTTATCTTGACTGCTTTTCCTACCACTATATACACATGTTCATTCATAGAATACCTAGAACAATATTACATTTTGCCCCTAATCTCCAACAAATTCACTTTTTGATTAAGTACAACTCAGTCAAAAGGAGAAAGTGAGGTCTGCAGATGCTGGAGATCAAAGTTGAAACTTTATTGCTGGAACAGCACAGCAGGTCAGGCAGCATCCAGGGAACAGGAGATTCGACGTTTCGGGCACAGGCCCTTCTTCAGGAATGAGCAGAGAGTGTTCAGCAGGAGAAGATAAAAGGTAGGGAGGAGGGACTTGGAGGAGGGGAGTTGAAGTCCCTCCTCCCTACCTTTTATCTTCTCCTGCTGAACACTCTCTGCTCATTCCTGAAGAAGGGCCTGTGCCCGAAACGTCGAATCTCCTGTTCCCTGGATGCTGCCTGACCTGCTGTGCTGTTCCAGCAATAAAGTTTCAACTCAGTCAAAAGGTCAGTTTGGTCAAGGGATGTCAAAAGTTAAAACACAATATCTGGATGTCTGTCTTATATTTTTTAAGCTAAGATTGTTTTCCACCTTACCCATGTTGATGATACAACTGGTTCAGTAAAAAGGGCCCGAACAATCTCGTCCCTTGCTTCCCACAAAATTCTGGGAAACACCTGATCAGGTCCCAGGGATTTATCTAACTTTATGCATTAAGACCTCTAGCCTCTCTTTTTTGTAATATGAGCTCTTCAAGGCACCACTATTTCTCCCAAGTTTGCCAGCTTAAGTGTCCTTTTCCACAGTAAATATGACGTGAAATATTTGTTTTTAATCTCACGCATCTCCTGTGGTTCCACACATCGAACACAAATACCTAGAGGTACAGGTGTATCATTCCTTGAAAGTGGAGGTCGCAGGTAGACAGGGTGGCGAAGAGGGAGTTGGTACGCATATCTTCATTGGTCACTGCACTGAGTATATGAGTTGGGAGATCATGATGTGGCAGTTAGGCCACTTTTAGAATACTGTGTGCAATTCTGGGTCTCACCATTTAAGAAAGATATTGTTAAACATAAGTTCAGCAAGATTTTACATGGATGCTGCCAGGACTGGAGGTGTTGAGTTATAGGGAGATGCTGAATAGACTGGAGTTAATTTATCTCACGTGTTGGAGGCTGAGAGTTGACCTTAGGAGGTTCATAAAAGAGTGAGGAGCATGGACAGGATGAATAGGTCTTCTTCCCAGGTAGGGCGGTCCAAAACTGAGGGCATAGGTTTAAGGAGACGGGTCAAAGGCACCCAAGGGGCATCATTTTTATGAATGGAATGAGCTCAGAGGAAGTAGCGGACATGGGCAAAACATCCAACAGGTAAAAGGCATCTGGATGGATACATGACTAGGAACAGTTTAGAGGGACACAGGCCAAAGGCTGGTAAATGGGTATCGGCAAGAACGGAAGGTCCAGTCAGCATGGACCAAGTTGGATCAAAAGGGTCTGTATCAGTGCTACATAGCTATGATATTCTAAACCCAGGGACTGAGGTTGGATGGAACATACCTGTGGCTTTGGTGTGAAAAATCAACACATTTTTAAAAATCGACTAAATATACTGGAGCTTTTGGAAAAATCCAAGGTAGATCATGGCCAATCTGCAACCTGGCAGAAAATGGTCAAGGCTATTTAGATAGCACAACAGTCCCCGAAAATTAAGACACTAATTCAGTTTGTAACGTGCTAGAGACCCAACAGGTTTAAAAAGTTTTGTCCAAGCATCTTCAGACATGAATCACAGATTCAATACACTTGTGCAGTTTCCTGACCAGACAACATTATTCACCTGTAATTTTTAACCTTTAATCATTTTAACACATCACAAAGGTGGTCAATAAATGTTAAACAGTCTAATCTTGTCCACTCTTGAAAAATCACAAATCTGTCTACCCCAGACACTGTGCACAACTCTTCTCTCATTAGCACATAAGTAGCTTTCTCTTCTTATACGGATTCTTGCCCCTTCTTAGAGAAGAATACACACTTTCTCAATGCAGAGTTTAAGCTGCCACTGCTGCAGTTCCAGGGATTATGCTTTCAACTGCCAAGATTGCTCCATAGTCACCACCAAAAATATCAACTGTCACATCTCCAATATGCTCTCAAATTGTATGCAGTACAATCCTATGCTTGACTTGCTTTAAAAAAAATTTTCAGTTAAATCAAAATTGTAGAATAGTCTTTCCTGGAGCCACTCTAAACCGGTCAGCACCTGCATGAAAGTTTTCACATTAACTTGAGCCACCTAGAATTAAACAATGCTCCAGAGGCTGAACCTGGGTTTTAATCAAGGTTCATTACAACAACTTTGCTTTTGTAATATAGACTTCAAATTTAAGAGTTTGCCATGCTTTGAATCTTTATTGCCCTGCTACCCCAGGTCTCTCTGCACCAATACTTTCTTCAGAAATGCAACCTTCATTATCCTATCTCTTTCCTTCTGCACGGTGATAACTTTTATCTGCCACATCAAGATTAGAGTGGTGCTGGAAAAACACAGCAGGTCAGGAGGCAGAGGAGAAAGAAAATAGACGTTTTGGACAAAAGCCCTTCATCAGGAATGAGGCTGGGAGCCTCAGGCATGGAGAGATAATTTGGGGGGTGGAAGGTAGCTCAGAGTGCAATAGGTGGATGTAGGTGGGGCTGTAGGTGATAGATTGGAGAGAAGGGTGGAGCAGAGATGTGGGAAGCAAGGTTGACAGATCATGAGGACTCTGCTGAGCTGGAAGGTTGGAACTGGGTAAGGTTGGTTGGGGGGGGGGGGGGGGGGGGTGAAAAATGAGGAAACTAGTGAAGTCCACATTGCTGCCATAGCTTGGAGGGTCCAGAGGCAGAAGATAAGGAATTTTTCCTCCAGACGTTGGGTGGTAAGAGAGTGGCAGTGGAGGCAGTCCAGGGCCTGCATTTTCTCAGCCACAGGCCATGGAGTTCATTGGTGCGGGTGTCCCGGAGATGTTCTCTGAAGTGTTCTACGAGTATGTGTCCAGTCTCCCCCAACGTAGAGGAGGCTGCATCGGGGTCTCTGGGACACCCACACCAACCATCTCCAGGACACCCGCACCAATCAACCCCACTGCCGAACACTTCAACTCGCCCTCCAACTCTGCTGAGGACATGCACGTTCTAGGCCTCTTCCATCGCTACTCCCTTACCACCCAACACTTGGAGGAAGAACACAATCTGCCTCTGGACCCTCCAAGCATCAATGTGGACTTGAGTTTCCTCATTTCCCCTCCACCCACTTTACCCCAGTTCCAACCTTTCAGCTCAGCACAATCCTCATGACCTGTCTATCTTTTTCCTGCTCCTCTGATGCTGCCTGATCTGCTGTGCTTTTCCAGCACCACTCTAATCTCAGCATCTGCCAGTATCCACTTCCACTTTTCATCTGCCACATGTCTGCCCAGTCCACCAGCCTTGAAAGGCATCACAGTTCTGCCCTAGGTACGTGACATTTGCATGTTTTGTACCCTTAACAGGTTTTGAATGGTGTACTGAACACCCACAGCAAGGTCATTAACAGATCAAGTAAAGCAGCAATCGTAATATTGACACTTGGGGAACACCCGATAACATCAGCCTCTGGTCCAACAATGCACCACTATTGCATTTCACAACACAACCAATTTGATATCCATATTGCTGCTGCTTTGTTTATTCCATAAACTTCAACAACTGTTTTGGAAGCCTCAATTATGCAATTGATGTGGCATTCCTTAGTTTGTGTGATTGACTGAGGTTTGTCTGGAGAATGTTCATTCACCATCACTGCAGTTTGTACAGCTAAACAATCTCTGATTGCAGACTTGCTGCAACTTCCATGTCTCAGGACTTGTTGACAAAAGCTAGCACACAAAGTCACAGCAGAATGTTGTGATCTAACAGCTACAACATTACTCAGCAGTATAATTATCCATTGCTTACAATACCATTCGTGTCATTTCTTACTGAGCTATTCATCATGAGGATCAGACTGAAGTCAACATTTGGCCAACAGTACTGTTGCCCTAGTTTTTCAAAAAAAAAACACAAAAAAGTTTAGATGACCTTCACTTTCACTTCTGGAATTTGGTAAATTCCTTTAGATCTGATCACTTCAGCACTTGCAATATTTTCATACATAAAAGGCACAGTACTTGGAAGACCACTGCACAAATTCATTTAAATACAGAAATTTCATCTTGAAAATATTCACAATAAAACAATTGGGAGTTAAAACCACCACACTGCAAAGACATACCCTGCAACACACTTATGAAGTTAGTCATGTCTTATTTTTAGTTAGGGCATTCAGATTGTACCTTGACCTACAATAGTGGTTACTTTATTCAGTTCCAAGATAATTCCTATTCCTAGAATAAAATGGATGCTGATAGATAAAATATGCTATGAATCATAAATGCCCTTGAACTCTACACAAGAACCCTTTCCCATCTTATCCCCTGCTTTGCTTTCCCAACATTCATGATTCTGCCCTCATCAATAACTGGATGTAAAGCTAGCCAAAGAAAAATGAAATCACCATTGCAGTAAAAAGAAACCCCTACCATCGTATCCACGCTCACTTTAAAATGAGAGAAAGTCAATTGGAGGGAAGAGAACAAGAGGACTACAGATACTGAAGACCCAAAGCAAAAACAAATGCTGAAAGTGAAAGTGAAACTAAGAACTTCTGAAGAGTGTTTCATTGGACCACTCAACTCAGGGGTTCTTCTGCCTTGTTGACCTTCCCATTTTCTGAACTCCAGCTTCTCAATAGGCTTACAGCCATTTGAAATCTCCCATGTCTATTGATTAAGGAATAGCCACTGCAATGATGAAATTTATGTTGAAAATATATTTCTACGAGAGTGTGTGTGTGAGAGAGAGAGAGAGAGAGAGAGAGAGAGAGATGGAAGCCACCAGAATGAATTTAGTTGACAGGTTTTATTATTCCTCCTGCTAAATATTTTCTTGCTGCTTTTATCTGTTGCTGTTTAACCAGGAATAATACAAAGAGACAGTAGGAAGGGAATCAATTGCAGGTGCCACAACAAGTCTCATCTGTATATCACTAAAAAAAAAGAATGAGGAGCATTCCCCACGAAACATGAATAACAGCATTTCTTTAATGAATGCATGCACAGAGGGCCAGAGGGATGGATAAGATGCTATGAGCTAGCTGCCCAATCAGAAATCTACTTAATCTCCTTACCCGAACTTGACAGGAAATTAATAAACAAATGTTTACATTTTTTTAAAAAAAGACATTGCTTGCACAAAGTGATCTTCTGCAAGTGGCTGCTCAATGCCAGTACATGCTGAGATTGAGGCATGCTGTTACCATTCATTGAATCAGCGAGTCCATTCAGGCTATTCACTGCTAACACCATGAACATGCAGAGCCAAGGCACAGTGTGTGGCAATACTGTACACTTTTTCCACCATATTCTTGTACCCCATACTGGAGTCCACATGACAATTTAACCTAAAAAGGGGCAGCAATGTGGCTCAGTTGTTACCACTGTTGCCTCAGCGCCAGGGACCTGGGTTCAATTCCTGCCTCGGGTGACTGTGTGTGGAGTTTGCATATTCTCCCAGTGGCTGTGTGGGTTCCCTCTTGGTGTTCTGATTTCCTCCCACAATCCAAAAGATGTGCAGGTCAGGCAAACTGGACATGATAAATTGCCCGTAGTGATAGGTGCATTAGTCAGGGGTAAATATAGGATAGGGGAATGGGTCTGGGCAGGTTAGTCTTGGAAGGTTAGTGTGGACTGGTTGGGCTGAAGGGCCTGTTTCCGTACTGTACAGAATCTAATCTAAAATCGAAATCTTACGGCAGCATAGGCTTTAAGAATGACTCCATTCAAAAAGCTATTGCTGGCAATTAGAACAGCTCTACTTTTGGTAGAAAAACTTCTTAGCCATTATTCTTAAAGGACAGTATGTAAACAGAAGTACTGAAATTGTACTGATTTTGCTTTTGTTAATAAAACCTTACTTAGCCTAAATCATCTGTCTCCAAAATGCTATGTCAAAAGCATGGATCTCCTTTATTCCCTAATCACATTGGAGGGTCACGATGCATGGCGGCACCCCCATGAAAAATATAATCACTTTTCTACAGATCTTTTTGTAACCTTAGGACACCCTGCCGTGACTTGCAATCCAGTAATAACCTGAATTAGACTGCATCTCCAAGGTAACAGCAGTCCAAGATAGTTCAGAGGGATTACAGAAACTATGATGTCAAGTCACTATGAAATCGCTGTCAAATTAAAGCTTATTCACTAAAACCTTCCCTTTCTTTTAAAGAGAGAGAGGGTTGCAAAGGTGGGAAGCACTCTAGATGGAAGGAAGGGTGGAAGGATAGAATGCTAGAGTTTAGGCAGCCACCATTGTGGAACAGACAAAAATCAGATCAAGGTGGTCAGAGATAATTAGGCTGGAGGTGGTGACAAATAGGAGGGGTGGGGCCACATGACAAAAATGAGGATTTTAACCTGAGCTAGTATAGGTCAGTGGGCACAGGGGTCATAGGTGAACACCATTTACTCCAAATTAAATGTGCAGGCAGTAATTTGCAATGATCAAGATCATGGAGGGTAAAACAGATCCTTGTATAACCCTAGGGCCCCTATTTGTCTGAGATGATGGCTTCAGTAAGCAACTGAGGCAGGGAACAGACAGGAAGAGGTAGCAATGGGCAGTGATGTCCCAGATAGGAGATGGGAAGCTCACCTCAGGGAAAAAAAATTTCAAACTGACTTATCCAAAAGGCAGATGCCAGCAAGAGGGATGGTGCCCACGATGAGCTAGTGCAGTTTGAGTGAGGGTACAATGAGTGTTTCCATCTTCCCAGTACTGAAGTGATTAAATACTTGGGTTCACCTGGCCATGACGATCACATAAAAGTGTTCTGACAACAGGGGCACCATGGAGAGATGAACCTCAGGGAGGTAGAACTAATCCTCAGTGTAACATGTACGTTTTCAGATAATGTCACCAAGGGGTAGCATGTAGTTGAGAAACCAGTGGAGGTCCTACCCGAGGTAGTGTATGAAGAGAAGCCATTAGTTGTGATTCTTTGGCTGCAACTAGGTAAAAAATAATGGGACAACACATATCCAGGGCCAAAACTTGAATGATGCTGCAGAGGCATTGAAGATAGATAGTGCAGTTGAAGGCTACACAGCTGGAGGGATAAAGTGAACCTGCACAGTTACTGCTTTTGCTGTTTGAATTCATGTATCGCCAGATATGAGTGTATGTCTGGAAAAATTAACAAACAGCGAAATTCACAACTGATCTTGGGAGGAACTGTTGGCCAATATTCACAGCACAGAAGCAGATAAGTGTATTGTTTTTAAGGTGGATCCTACAGAAAGTCTGCAGTAGTGAATAGAGTGGGTTCTTTCTTAATTATACGTTTTTTGAGATATGTCTCTTGATGCAACTTAAAATATAAGCTATAACTATTAATTTAACATGGGGCAGTGTTATTTTCTGTAGATTGTGAAGAGCAAAAATGGCTTTTAGGACTGTGATATGTGCTTCTTGTCAGATATGGGAGTTTAAAGAGAGTTTAGGGTTACTGTGGATTATAACTGCAATAAATGCTGTAGGTTTTCAATCTGATAAGATTGAATGGATTGGTTGGAGAGACATTTAGAAGCAAGGAAGAATTTGCAACAACAACAGTATGTGATGGGTGGCAGTTTATAGGAAGGGTGGGGGGGGGGAAAAGAGGAGTCTCAGGTACAGTCACATAGATGGGTTAACTCCAGGAAAGGTAAGAGAGGTAGGCAGCTAGTACAGGAGCCTTCTGTGGCTATACCCATTTCACCAAGTATGCGGTTTTGAAGAATGTAGGGGGTGATGGATTCTCAGAGGAACGTAGCACGAACAGCCAAGTTTCTGGTATTGAGACTAGCTGTAATGCAACGAGGGGTACGCTGGGTTCCAAGAGATCAATTGTGTTAGGGGACTCTCTAGTCCAAGGTACAAACAGACGTTTCTGTAGCCAGCAGCGAGAAATCAGAATAATGTTTTGCTTCCCTGGTGCCAGGGTCAAGGATGTCTCAGAGAGGGTGCAATGTTCTCATGGGGGAGAGGGGTCAGCAAGAGGTCATTGTCCACATTGGAACCAATGACATAGGAAGGGAAAGGTTGAGATCCTGAAGGGAGATTACAGAGAGTTAGGCAGGAATTTAAAAATTCTTTTGGGGTAGAAGTGACCTGTACAAGAAGGACAGATTGCACTGAAATTGGAAGGGGGCTAATATACTGGCAGGGAGATTTGCAAGAGCTGCTCGGGAAGATTTAAACTAGTAAGGTGGGGGGGAACCCAGGGAGATCGTGAGGAAAGGTGACCAATCTGAGACCGGTACAGTTGAGAACAGAAGTGAGTCAAACAAACAAACAAACAAACGTCAGGGCAGGCAGGGACAAGGTAGGACTAATAAATTAAACTGCATTTATTTCAATGCAAGGAGCCTAACAGGGAAGGCAGATGAACTCAGGGCATGGTTAGGGACATGGGACTGGGATATTATAGCAAATACCGAAACATGGCTCAGGGATGGGCAGGACTGACAGCTTAATGTTCCAGGATTAAAATGCTACAGGAAAGATAGAAAGGGAGGCAAGAGAGGAGGGGGAGTGGCATTTTTGATAAGGGATAGCATTACAGCTGTGCTGAGGGTGGAACATCCAGGGAAGTTATTTGGGTGGAACTGAGAAATAAGAAAGGGATGATCACCTTATTGGGATTGTATTATAGACCCCCTAATAATCAGAGGGAAATTGAGAAACAACCTTCAGAAATGAGATGACAAGAGTACAGAGAAAGTATATTGTTGTTCGGGTGAAAGGAAAGGCTGGTAGGTATAGGGAATGCTGAATGGCTAAAGAAATTGAGGATTTGGTTAAGAAAAAGGAAGCATATCTAAGGTATCGACAGGATAGATCGAGTAGGAGTATACTTAAGAGGGAAATCATAGGGAGACAGCTTTGGCAAATAGAATTAAGGAGAATCCAAAAGGGGTTTTACAAATATATTAAGGACAAAAGGGTAACTAGGGAGAGAATAGGGCCCCTCAAAGACCAGCAAGGTGGCTTTTGTGCAGAGCCGCAGAAAATGAGGGAGATACTAAATGAGTATTTTGCAGCAGTATTTACTGTAGAAAAGGATATGGAAGATACAGAAAGTAGCGAAATAGATGGTGACACCTTGCAACATGTCCAGATTACAGAGGAGGAAGTGCTGGATGTCTTGAAACACAAAGGGTGAATAAATCCCCAGGACCTGATCAGGTGTACCCGAGAACACGGTGGGAAGCTAGAGGAGTGATTGCTGGGCTGAGATATTTGTATCACAGATAGTCACAGGTGAGGTGCCAGAAGACTGGAGGTTGGCAAACGTGGTGCTACTGTTTAAAGGGTGGCAAGGACAAGCCAGGGAACAATAGAGCAGTGAGCATGTTGGTGGTGGGCACGTTGTTGGAGGGAATCTGGAGGGACAGGATGTACATGTATTTGGAAAGGCAAGAACTGATTAGGGATAGTCAATATGGCTTTACGCATCGGAAATAATGTCTCAAACTTTTGAGACATTATTTTTTTGAGACAGTTTTTTGAGGATGTAACAAAGAGATTTGCTGAGGGCAGAGCGGTAGATGTGATCTATGTGAACTTCAGTAAGGTTTTCGACAAGGTTCTCCATGGGAGACTGATTAGCAAGGTTAGATTGCATGAAATAAATGGAGAACTAGCCACTTGGATACAGAACTGGCTCAAAAGCTATAAGACATAGGGTGGTGGTGGAGGGTTGTTCTTCAGACTGGAGGCTTGTGACGAGTGGAGTGCCACAAGGATCAGTGCTGGGTCCTCTACTTTTTGTCACTTACATAAGTGATTTGGATATGAGCATAAGAGGTACAGTTAGTAAGTTTGCAGATGACACCAAAATTGGAGGTGCAGTGGACAGCGAAGGTTACCTCAGATTACAAACAGGATCTTGGCCAGATGGGCCAATGGGCTGAGAAGTGGCAGATGGAGTTTAATTCAGATAAATACAAGGTGCTACATTTTGGGAAGCAAATCTTAGCAGGATTTATACACTTAATGGTAAGGTCTTAGGGAGTGTTGCTGAACAAAGACACCTTGGAGTGCAGGTTCATAGCTCCTTGAAGGTGGAGTCACAGGTAGATAGGATAGTGAAGGCAGCGTTTGGTATGCTTTTTAAATGGTTAGATTATTGAGTACAGGAGTTGGGCGGTCATGCTGCAGCTGTACAGGACATTAGTTAGGCCACTGTTGGAATATTGTCTGCAATTCTGGTCTCCTTCCTATTGGAAAGATGTTGTGAAACTTGAAAAAGGTTCAGAAAAGATGTACAAGGATGTTGCCAGGATTGGAGGATTTGAGCTATCGGGAGAAGCTGAACAGGCTGGGGCTGTTTTCCCTGGAGTGAAGGGGCAACTTTTTCACACAAAAGGATGGTGAGTGTATGGAATGAACTGCCAAAGGCAGTGGAGGGGGCTGGTACAATTGCAACATTTAAAAGGCCTTTGGACGGGTATAGGAATAGGACCTTATGTCTGTCATCTGAAAAGGTGTTACCCCCAACTCTCTTGATACCACATTAGAGTGTCAGCTTTAGATTCTGTCTCCTTTGGAGTCAGACTCAAAACTTTCTCACGCCGAAAGGACTGATCCAGGACTGCACCATTATGACACTGACTCATGGAGACAAGAGAGCAGGTTGTTCATCCTATGCACAGATGGTCATACTCTGCTCATGGAAAACAAACATTTGTTAAAAATGGGAAGCAGACTTTTGCATTGTGCACAAAAAACTTCTGGAGAGAGCTTGAATCAGGTAGTAGCAAGAACTAGGATCAATATCTTGTGCAACCCAAAATTACAAAAAAAGTGCTCAAATATTTGAGCAAAGAAAAGAGAATCACTGGATGCCTGTAATACTTAATTTCTTCCCCCTCTCCCCAACCCCTGTGGCTTATGGAATTACTTTGAGTGCAACATGGGAACCATGACAGCGAACATGCACTCATTGAGCAACCACAAACAGCAATGTGATACTGACAGAGATAAATATTGACCACGACACCAGGGTTAACTCCTCTGCTCTTGTTCAAAGGATGCTCCCATCCAATGAACAGACAGGTGGAGCCTCAGCTTAAGCACCTCTGAATTGTCAGTGCTCCATTTTGTGAGCAAGACCTGGAGAAGAATTTGAATCCAGAACTTAACTCAAATGAGGCAAGAGTGCTACCCACTAAGCCATGGCTGACACAAAGTGAGAACCACACTGACAGATACAAAAACCAGTCTGGGTGACTGTCATGTTTGTAGTAAAACAGAGCATCTATGTGTCTGAAGCACCCAAAACTAGTTTTTTCACATACACTCAAAAACACTGCTCAGAACCACTGAGAAAGGTCAGAGCACAACATGACAATGGCAAAACAATTTGCAATGCGGTGAGGGAGGACATTCTGCCTCATATGTTGAATTAAACTTCTACTGTCACTCATTTCTCTGGCCTTGTACTGAATTTCACACTCCCTCGAGTCTCAATGGTTAAGACGACTCACCAGGCCACATCTGCACTACAATACCCAGTTTTGATTCCCTCAACCTGGAAAGTGACCATGACAGAGAGGAGAATTAGGAGAAGATTCCCCAGTGAGTGTGCATCACTTACTGATAAAGGCACAATGACCTTGGTCTACTTACTTCAGTAGAATGTAGACAAAGAAGCAACCAGACTAAGATCTGGAAGTTAGATCAAAGAGCTGAATAGTGACCCAAATGATCAATTATTCCAGATGAACAGATTGCAGGACATAAGGAAGGGTTTACAACATTGTTGATTAGGAATTGGTCAGATGTTAGACAGTGCCTCTAATGTACAGCCATCTGGTGTGGTTTATGTGACTCTTTGACACTCCAAGAAGTTGCTCGATCAATTCCTAAAGCGCAGATCACATCACATAGAAGGTGAAGAGAATTAAATAAAACACACTGTCCATGATCTCAACTTGACTCAGCAGCTGAGAGAATTGAATAGAAATTTTCCTGAGCTTTTGGTCCCCCTCCTCTGATTGGCTCTTTGGATCTTTGTTTTACTGTCTCATTATTGCCACTCCTCAGCAAGTACACATGTGCAGAATGGCATTGCTAGGAGTTGGAAAAACGGAAGTCATTAATGACAATGCTAGTGGGGTCATCTGTTGGAGCAACTTCAGAGGCCAGCTTGCCTTTTCCTGTCTATCATTTCGCTATGTTCCTATTATGACAAGGCTCTGTTCCATCTAGGGCAGATGGAAAACAGCACCGACAAGTATTTCAGAAGAAAACAAAAAAGTTTACTAATCATTATTGTTGCTTCCTTATTACTTTTATAAAAAAAGTTTATCAAAATCAATTTCACTGGCATGTGCACAGTTCCAAGTCCTGCATTAGTACTAAAGTCACAATACTTCAAGCTTCACATGGCCTCCTGCTATTTTTGTTGAAAACCAAATGTGGAAGTTCAGTCATTGGGGAATTTTACAATCACAAAATAAGGATGCCAGAACTTAAGCAGCATTCCAGCCACAGCTTCTTCCCAAGGATTCTTCCAGTGACACATCTTTTTTGGCACGACAGTGAATAATGTACCAGGTTTGCAAATTGCTTGCATCTTGCATTTCAAGGTAACAGGAAATAAATGTTCTTTACATCTCTTGTCATCATGGGCTAGTAAATACAAGAGTGTATTTTTGCCAGATTAACAAGGCCAAAGTAACACTTCTGCTTCAGTGATGTTATTGATTGTATAAATGCAAATGAAGCTGGAATCCCAAATAAATAGTGAGGGGGCAAGGTCAACCTCCCAAGAAGCATCCTAGGCATTTGAGATTTAAACATTAATGTCCAGTACACTGCAGTGTGCAACCCAGCAGAAACATTAAGACTTTTACTTCCTCAGTTTTGGTAATTAAAATATCGGAGATGGAAAAAAAAGTCATTCAAGCATGTGGTCTGTTTGGAGTCAGGAGGTCAAGAAGTACTCAAACATCCAAGCAGGGATTTCAACCCTTTTCAGAATCGGAGTGGAGAACAAAGAACAAAATAAAAGAGCCAAATGCCCTGATGATATACAGGTCTACTCAAGACTGAAATAAAACCAATTGCACTTCCAACATCTGTGTTCCAGTTTCTTCCAATCACTTATCAAACTCCCAGATGAGCCTATCAAAAACTCAAAATATATAACTTGCTTGGTTCAATGACTTCTGTTTTAACACTACACATTCTAACATTTTAAGCAGAGTTTCACTACAATTTCCTATTTTTGACCCCTGTTCTTTCCATCACAATTCTACTACTGAGTACTTTATCTGAAAGCAATTGGAAAATCAAGATTATTACCTCAGAATTATGTTACTCCTTCAAAGAGTCTATTAAGGTTGATTAAGCATGACCTTTTGTTCTATGTTGACCGTAATGTATTCACAGTTTGATGTTTATCCATCATACCTGGCATTGAAGATTCAATTATCCTTTTCAATTTGAATGTCACAGCTCCTCTTTGCTTTATAATTCATGCAGAGTGCATTCTTTTTCCTAAAGTTCCACAGTTAATCTCATCTCTTATTCATCCATACCTTTGGTTATTTGCTTTTTTGGAACCAGAACATATCAGCAGTCCATCAGCCTATTTACCTTCATAACTATTTTTTAAATCCAGTTTAATCACATTTCCATTCTCACCTTCTCAAAATGAGATATCCACCCAGTGTAAGAAAAACAGATCAAATTGCAACCATTAAAATCAAGTCTTTTTACTTTAATGCTCATTATTACCTTTTTCTGACTGCTATATACGCATTTACACTATCACAGAGAAACCTCTCCTGGGGAAGAGAGAATCTTGAATCTGCTGCAAAGACACCATTCAGTTTTTTTCCAGTCCCATCTCTCCTTGCGAATTTTCAGTCATTGAAACTTCTTATGAACATTCGAAATCCTGCACAATTTCACCTAATTTGGAGTCATTTTGGGATAAAATTTTGTATTAACTCAAACAAATTTCTTTGCACCAAAACTGAACTTGGTGTGTGAACACATGTATGTTATTAAATAAGCATCTGACACAAGTTTTAACAAATAAGTTTAACAATCCAATTTCAAGACATTCTCGCGCAGCAGGATGCTAGCAGCATTATGTCCGTGCATTCAACCATTAATAATTATAGCACTTTTCCAATGTAGTTCACACAGAAAATAGTTGATCTATTGGAGATTTTCATTTTGACATGATTCATCTTCACAAGAAGAACACCAATGTACAAGCAAACATTCTCAGTTTCACATAGACTATGGGGGGGAGGGGGGGCGCAGTCTAAAAAACTGCACTTGGATTTCTTTCATTCTAATGGATGCTTTGCAATAACTTCAAATTACAAGTGTGGAGTTTGTTTTCTTTTGCAGGGAAAGCAATTATTTCAGATTCAAATCAAATTGAGTTGAGTCCTGACAGCTTAAAATTCCTCCCTTCAACACTAAGAGAGACTGTAAAGAACAGATTCTCTGCAAATGTTGCTAACATAATACAATGATGACCAAACTGTGCGACTTTTATAGTGATACTGGTTGAACAAGTAATATTGGCCAATTGAAGGAAGACACTGAAGGAAGAAATTACTCTTCAAAGAAAAAACCCATCAAATCTTTACAATGTCAGGTTTCTCATGTGTAGGAATCGTTTCAGGCCAAAAGGCACCTCAGAACTGCATCACTGGAATGTTAGCTGAGGCAAGAGACAAGTGTCTGTGCCTGGATAGTGAGATTTCAAATTTAATTCTTGGGATGGGAGGACAAACTTATGTTTGAGTAAGGCAGAAGTGGGTACTGTAGATGCTGGAGATTAGAGTTAAGATTAGAGCGGTGCTGGAAAAGCACAAATCAGGCAGTATCAGAGGAGCAGGAAAAATACCAAATGATGTTTTGGGCAAAACTTGATTTTTCCTGCTTCAGAGGGTGCTGCCTGACCTGCTGTGCTTTTCCGGCACCAGACTAAATCTTGACTAGTGTTTGGGTAATGCTGGATACATGCAACTTTTACACAATGCCACCAGCAACGCAAGGCAAAACAATTGCTGTGGAGAACGCAGAAAAGCTTCGAATGGGAACTGTTAGTAGAACAAGCATCAATCTTTGGCATCCATCTTGAGTAGGTAGAATGATTTCAAACAGCGGCACAACATTTTGATGGAGCTTCACCATACAAACAGGAATTGTAGAGCTCAATGTAAATTAACTGTGCATTTATCTGCCAGCGATATATGGATTGATTGTTAAACAATTTCCTCATTGTAACAAGACTGGATCTTGCAGTGTGAAGCTTGCAATCCAGCTCTGCTTTTCCTGGCGACATTTAACCTTGTGGAAACTATTCCCTCACATAACCAGCAAATACAAAAAAATATTTTCCATGCCTGCAAGGAAAGTTAAGAGCATGAAAGCAAGGGAAGGGTTAAAGCATGGAGACCACTGCTGCTCTGTTGCAAGGGGTCTGTGGAATGCAGGATGGGATAAGAATAGTCGAATGCTCTTACACCAATTAGCAGAGTAATGTTGAGGCTGAAAGGTCACTATGGCGAGACGAGATAACACAGTAAAGTTAGCCTCCCTGTTTCGTATCATGACGACAAGACTGGGACCATAATGATTTGATTTAATTAATAGTTAGTAGAGTCAGCCTGCTTGAGACTATTGACAATAAATATCAAATCATGACATTAGGAAAATATTAACTAGGGTCTGGAATGAAAGACCACTGTTGCAAAAGCTGACACTCAATATCTAACCGTGACATTAGAATAACATTAAGTAGAATGTAGGAAAGACTATAGTGGGACAACTAGAGATAATGGGAACTAACATCGCTGGTTTATTGTGTAGCTAGAGTGAAGTACTTTGATTAATATAGGTGAACATGCTGATAAGCTAACAGAAACAGGATTTTAAAAAACCACGGACCCGGAGGTTCATGGGCATTCAAGAATCTGCTTTCTTAGTGTCATGGTTTTTTATTTGCAAAGACCTACTTCTTGAAGAACTCTCTGCGTCTCCTGGTGATTTTCTACATCTTCTCCACGACAGATCAGTCATAAACATTTTTCGTAGTTGCCCACTAGTTCAAGGTAAGCCCACTGAGCACAAAAATCCATGTACTATGTCCAATTAAAAAGGGAAACTGAGGCCACTATTAAATGAATTCAAAGGGCAGAAGATAAAGAAGTGAACAAATCTGGCAGTAAATTTTGCAGTTGTGGGAAGACAGAGCATAGTTAAAATTACACTAAAATTTTGAAAAAAATCTCTAGGACAGATTACCAGGAATGCTCAAGATATGGTAGATGTTTTCCACCAAAATAAGTATTTGCTTTCACTTTAACTTTGATTATGCTCAACTAACAGCAATAGGCTCTGCTGTGAAGAACAAAAACTGTTATTCAAATAGAGGACGACGAAAAAAACAAACATTAAAACGAAACCAGTACCTAGTGCTTAAGGATTAACCATCAAGTCATCTTTGATAGGACAGGCATATACATCAATGACAATAAGCAGTCTATAGATCATAATATTATGCAAAGACCTGTTAATTAACACTACAGAAGACAGTATAAACTGATACTGAACATGCCTGCAGAACTGACTACGAATGACACAATGACCATGTCTTCCTTGCTCATAGTTTTACTGTTTGAGGAGTAGGCATTGATCTAAGCAAATTGAACAGATGTCAACATTGTTGCCCATTTTAAAATAGTGGCACTAAGTAAAGATAGGTAATGAAGGACCATTAGTTAGGCTCAAATAGATTACATTTATCAAGAGCCCCTGTATGATCAGAAAGTCGCAGGCAGAGAGATAAGACAACTTCTGAAAAGAAAGTTGCCGCTTAAAACCCAATGTCCGTCCGTCTCTCTCTGTCTGTCTATAACTATACATGCACCATGCAGGAATACAAATGGAGACAACTGCTGCATGGAAAGAAATCTAGATGTTACACTTTTGTCTGTATCTAACAGTATACTTTGTTATCTTTAGATAGCTGGTCACCAAGATTTTTCTTGTACCTAAGCATTTTTCTGCCAGTGCTCGTTTTATAACAGCAGAGTCCATCCAATTCCACAAAACATTCTGCGTTGTAGGAAAGGACAACCCATCTATACTTAGCAAAAGCTGCCTTGGTTCACTTAGGTAACACCTACCAGATATTTCTGAAGAAATATCACTACAAGGGTAAATCAAATGGATGAAGCCTGGCCTTTTCTCCAACGACATCAAGCTTCTGGTTACCTTTGCCCTTAAAAAAATAATCTGAATTACATGAACATCTTTTCAGTTTGAGGGAACACAGTTAGTAAAGCTGAAGGAAAGCTCACACAATAAGTACCAGTCTGCTCAAGGACTCTGGTTAAAATATCATCCTGTCTTAACATCAAACCCACCTCAAGGTTCTTTATTCTTTTGAAAGCATCCACATGAACCTGAAACTGTTCTAATTAATGCTGTCAGTTCATGCACAATTTTGTTTCGAGTGAAGATTGGTGCAAAATATTAATCTTGCTTGTCTGCCCTATCAAAAGCTTCCCCTCACATTGATCTTTGGTAATCTGTCCATGGCCCAATTTGATCTTTCGGGGTCCTCTGACTCTTGACAGAGATGAGGAGGAAAAAAAACCCATTTCCTAATACTACCAGGATTATTTTCAATCCTCTTGTCTATTCACCTTTTAGCTGAACTAAAGCAGAACAAGTTAATTTAGACAATTGCCATGATCTTTCTGTGCAATATACATATTACCATATTAGAAACCATGAAATCTTTCTTTCATCCAGTGAAATAATAGTTGCAGTACAACCAGATTCCACAACCCTGGCAGCCGAACTTAAAAGTCTTCAAAATAATTATCAAAACGTCGTTAAGTGCAGCATTTATTTCAATGAAAGTGAATTTAAGTCTCTAATTTGCAATTCCCAGGAACACTATTTTGCCAAGGTAAAAGAAGCAAGCTTTTAACCAGGTAGCAAGGCTTCAGTAACACCTTTGTAATAGCAGGTTTTGATCAGCAATCGACAATAAAATGAACTGATGAGAGGGATGTTTAAAATCTGAAATGAAGAGGAGGAAAATAAAATGCTGAATTATGCAAGTGAGATAACAGACGGAACTAGCATTTCAGATTAGTGATCATGCATCTTAACTAGATAAAGATGTAACAGGTTTAGGCATTGGGACAGGAGGAAGAACCATAATGGTGACAGTGCTGGGGAATCAGAAAAATTAATGTATGTAATAGAGTGGAAGGTAAAAATGACAAAAATCCATAGTACAAGGTGATACAGGAATCAAATATCTATGGTTGCTGACAATACCCAGCTATACTGAAGGAGGATGTGAGAACACGAACAGGCAGCAAATGGATATAAACAGATTGAGCGAGTGTGCCCAAAGTGGAAGATAGTGTATAGTATATAATGTTAAGCTCTTGGGAGATTATTCACTTCAGTAATGTGAAAGGTACAGCCTTTTTGCCACAATTATGTAACATCATATTGAGATGAAAGTTCCGCTTGACATGGACAAAAAACCTTGAAATAATGGCTCACAGAATTCACATGACCATCTTTGCAGATTTCAGCTGATTTTGGGATTCAGCTATATTTCTCAGGAATAAATCTTTTAGAATTCAATGAAAATCTCTAAAGGCAGACTGCTGGACAGCAGTTTTTCCTGAAGGAGTTGAGACTACAAGCTCACCATAACTTGATGATATGCCATTCAAGCTAACAGCGCTGACACAGTTTGAAATTCGTTGCCTTGACTAAAAGTTAATGGATAGGGTTGATGTCCTAGGCCTCGGCAAGTCAACCACTAATACGGAGGAATGATTAGCCAGTTTCATAATAGCAGCAACTCCATGTTTCAATATGTACAAAATGGCTGTCAGCAACCACCTCTACCACTGGAAGAGCTCAGCAGTACCAGTAGCATGATGATTCTTGGTAGGGAGAAGGCAGGTCAACTAGAAACTACTGCTGTACTGAACGATGTTTCCCAGGGCCATAATGTGAAGCATATAAAATTTAAACGAAGAAAAAAAACCGGTCACACCATCCCAGAATTTGCTTTGCTCAGTCCAACTTTGGAAGGAGCTCTCCGTATTCATTTATAGAAGCCATCACAGCCGCTGAACCGGACTTCAGGTTTTCAATTCCTGAAAATCTTTTCCAGCACTTTTGCCAGCCTTACCAACTAATACCAATTAGTTCTTACTAATTAATAACTTTAGATATTTACTCAAATAATTCCAATAGGGGCTTTGCAAGACATTTATGTCAATGTAATAAAAAGTTGAAGTTGTGCTGTTGAATTATTTTTTCAAATTCAAACACCCAGACTAAAAATAAAAAAGGGTTATATGAGCTTTATAGACTAAAAAGACATATGCCACAAGTTAACAATTCACAGACCACTAAAGGACACAGCTCGTACTGTTGAGACACAAGGATGTGAAAAATGTTTGAATGCTGACAGTCACAAACTCCAGCATATTTGTACAAATGAAACGTTAGCAAGCAGATACAAATAATCTGCAAATGGTATTCTGGTCTTTATTGCACATGGAATGGAAAACAAGAATACAAGTAAGTCTTGCTATAACAGTATAGCCATGATGTGGAGGGGCCGGTGTTGCACTCAGGTGGACAAAGTCTGAAGTCACACTACACCAGGTTTATTTGAAATCACAAGCGCTGCTACTTCGTCAGGTCAAATGATATAACCATACAAGGCTTAGTTGGGGTCATACCCAGAATACAGTGTGCAGCTTTAATATTTAAAAAGGATAAACTTTGCTTCAGAATTCAAACTCACCTTAATTCTGAGCACAGGCCAAGCAATTTCACAGGAAGTCTGAGAGAATTGGTGGATATGATGAAGGATAGGCTACACATGCTCTGCTCTAGCATCCTTCTACAGCCAAAAATAGTTTTGCCATCTGAAAATAAAAGTGACAGAAGCAGAATCCCTACAGTGACCTGCCAAAAGATCAGAAACACCACACCCCACCAAAAATCGCCATAACCCTGCACTTATGGCAAATCCACCTAACCTACACACCTCAGACAGTGGTAGGAAGCCAAAAGCACCCAGTGGAAACACACACAAACACAAAGAATGTGCAAGTTCTACACAGACTCAAGACTGGAACCAAACCCAGGTCCCTGGCATAGAGACAGTGATGTTAACCACAGCCACCATGCCATTTCACAAAGAGGGCTCCTGCATGGTGGTGTGACAGGGAAACAACCATCACAGGAACCAGTATGCCACCATAATACACAGGGAAATCCCATGACTGAAATCTCTCAACCCACAAGAGCAAAAAGAGACTGGCATCAGGCAGCAAAAGGTAAGGTTGTTTTCTGACTCTGGGCAATCAGGACTCAAAAAGAAGCCCAGAGAATCTAAGAAAAACAGAACTTCACTGGCTCCATATTAGAGAAAACATCACACAAGTAGTCTTAGAAGCCATACATAGTTCTGTGCAGAAACCTGGTAGTGCCAGCTTAGTGAAGCTAGCTGTCTGCAAAACAGCACAAATAGGACGTAGCGTACAACCTCAAATCTAGTGGAACATTCTCAGGAAAGATGAGAGATGTACTGCCAGGAAACAAACAAACAAAGTCATTGAGGGAGTCAGAGTTTGAGGAATCGATGAGGCGAGACTTTTGAAAGAGAAGGTTGAAATACTTTGAAGTGTTTAAGAGATATTATGTTTCACAAGGGCACGGACATCTGTGTGGGTTCAAATCTATTTGGATTTAGTGACAACGCACTTGCCTGTAAAATTTCTAGATACACAAGTTTATATTTAATAACACTAACTTCCAAGTCTTAGCAAGAAATATACCACCTTGCACAGAGCAGAAAACAAGGTCCAAGGCAAACATTTATTACTCATTAATGGCTACAAGCAAGGAGGAATTATCGCTTGATGAAATCCCATTGTTGCTTAAATAAATGGACAATTTGAAGTTCTTTTCTTTCAGTAAAAGACAATATGATCATTAAGAATTGATATACGAGACACACATAGATGAATATACAAATTTTCAAAGACAAAATAATGGATGTTCCCCCGTGTACACAGAGCAGTGAGAGAGAAAGCATGTGTCTTATTACCAGAACAGGAATGGTTACGAGAGGAGCTTCACAGAATTAGATTTGGCAGCAGCAGAAAACAAACCATTTCAGCTTTCCCCTTAAAATTAAAACCCAAATATTTTCAACATTTGAAAAATCTCAACTTTAGACAAAACTGTAAAAATAATAATAATAGATGCCTTTAAACAAATGGGGGATAATCACAATGAAAATATTGAAAAACCTGATTGGTGCTGGGAATACGATGTTAACTGTTACATTCATTAAGATAAATGGTTCAGATGCTTTTCAGGTCTTTGTTCAAAAACGAGTAGAAATGCAAGTTATTGAGCACGACAAACCCATCTGAACAACACTAAACATTCCAAATTAAGCTAATAGATTTTGCTAGCTAAGTGTGATACAAAATGGAGTATCTTCACCCCGGAGTCTGTCTGGTACCTAGAAATAATAAGGTCAAGAAACGAACAATATGCTTTCATATTAGAAATCCTCACCCAATGCTTGGTAATGCCTCATCTGCTAAATGACATTGATTGGTCACTGGGAACAGCTTCTAAGTAACTCTCCTGGGCATGTCCCAATAACTAGTGATGGCAGATAACTGCAGAATGGTTTGAACACAACATTCCAGATATAAAATCTAAGAGGGCTGTTGGACAGCAAGTCAGGCGTAGAAAGCTGCCCAGTTTCTCACTCCCTGAATCACAAGTACTGAAACTAGCTTTGGTCAAATCGGACTCCAGAGGTAGCACAATCTGTCCAAATTGCTGGACCTATCAGCTGACTCACTACATGGGCCTTCAGACACTGAATGAGCAACATTTCACGTACATCTCTGGGTGCAAGACATATTTAGAAAAAAAAAGAGACTAAAGTAACTTAAAGCAGAACTGTAAAATCATATATACACTTAAAAACCAAAGTTCCTAAACTGAAAGTGGTCTGTACATAAAATCAAAAAAGGTTTCCCAGTCAAATGCAACAAGCCCACCTTAATACAGCTGGTTGCAACCGAGCACTATTGACTTCCCTGAAGAGATCTTCAATATTAAAAAATGTTGTAATAAGATTTGTTTAAATAGGCCATGTAGCTTTAATGGAAAACATTACTCTAATTGAAAGACAACTTTAAGGACAGGAATTACATTTTTTTTTAAAAAAAGTAGTGAGACAGCGATGTGAAATCCCGAGAGCTTTTTGACCATTTTTAAAAAAGTAAAAAAAAAAAAAATGGTGAAACAAGAAATGTTTTGCGCTGTGATGTTTATGTTCCGCACAAACAAAAAACTACCCAACCACAAGTACAGGAATGGGTACAAGTGCCCAAGACATTTGAAAAGGACAAAGTGGGGAAATAAAAATGAAAAAAGGGACTGGCACTGAACTTACCATATTTTCCAACATTGACACTCAAAAGGACAAATCATTCATCTACCATCTCAAAACCTTGCTGTTTCGCATTAATTATGGAGGGGAAGAAAATTAAAGGATATCACATCCTACAAAAAAAAATGCCCACTTCAACAGCTGCAAAGTCTAAACCTTGTTTTAGAGAAGCATTTTATTTTTGTTCTATTTTCCCTCAAATTAAAAAAGTCTCACCAAGTCAGGCCAGTGTGAAGCACTGGGTTCCATTAGAGTTATCTTAGGCAGAATATAATAGAATGTCTCACTGAACTGGGTCCCAAAAATCAGGGATGGCTTATGATGAAAGTAGACTCAGCCCATTTCCCTAGATTTTACAACAATGAGAAATAATTTCTTGATGACAGAAAAACACTGATGCAGTCTGGGTAGATATTAGGAGAAAGTTGTCCACTGCCTGGGGAGCCTTCAACTAGATGTGACGATCTCAGAAGGTGGGGTCAGCTACTTAATGTTGAGCGGAGGAGAAATTATGAGATTGTGGACGTCGTGAATTTCCTACTCAAAGGATGCTCAGTTGTTAAGCAAGTTTAAGTCAGAGTGAGACAGATTTTGTGAATTTTAAAATGGAATTACAGGATAGGACCACGACGTGGGAAATGAAGTTGAGAAAGAAGATCAGTCACGATCATATCTCAAAAACAAAACCTCTTCCACTTGTAGGTGAAAGTCACTTTGATAGTGAAGAGTACATATTTCAGGAACAGAAGGGGCGCAGTGTTCTGGGACCATTGCTGTTCACAACGTAGATGAACAACTTGTAAACAAATGTGCAATTTCTCCATTTGTGGATGACAAACTTTGTGGGGCTGGAGATGGCAGTGGGGAAGGCCTTGGATAGTCAATACGGGAGGAATACTGCAAAATGGACAAATGAAGGTCAACACAGATAAAGTACGATAGTGTATTTTGATCGCAAGAGGGGGAAGATCACTCATGATTAGACAGTGCAAGTCTATTTGGAGTAAAAAGGAAAAAAAAAAGGTACAAAGGGTCAACGGTCACCACAAAAAAAAAGTTGTGCCACAAGTCAGCATGACAACAAGAAAGCAAGCAAAGCATTGTTAAATTTCCTAAAAAAGGATAAAATTTAAAAACAGGGAAGTTAGGCTTAACCTGCACTGACCCTTGGTTAGCTCATACAATACTGTGTGCAGTATCTGTCAACACATTACAGTTAACTCTCAGATAATGCCAGAGTTCAGTTCCTGAGAGATCTCACTAAGAAAACTGGATTACGAGCACCATTTAAACTAATGGAGCCAGAATACTGCGAGAGCTAATACAGGTAAGGAAGGCTTGTGTTCTGCAAATAGTCAGTCTAAATTTGGAAATTGTGTTATAGCCAATTTGTATTGTATGAATATGTGCCATAGGAGAACCACCTGTACATAAAAAGGAAGAAATTCACGGAAGGAGGATACAGAGACTATATACAAGTATGATCACTGAAATGAACAGATAGACAAATCATGGACAAATTGACAGGCACACTGCTTTTCATTTTCAAAAAGAAAGAAAACAGAGGCCTAACAACAAATGCTGAAAGTCTGCTGGGGCAGAGTGTGAATTCTGAAAGTGGCCAAATCACCAAAGAAACATGAATCACTGGGACACTCCTTGCCCTCTTCACTCTGACTGTCATAATTGGAAAGGAGCTTTTCATCCAAACACAGGCGGATTCTCTCCAGCGTTTGCTGCTTATACGTTCACTATGAATATGGGACAGATGCAGAATGAAGGCGGGTAGGTTAGGAAGCAGTAGTGAAGGGAGAGCAGTTTTAAAGCTTCTTAAGATATTGTCGTGTGTGAAAATTAATATTGTATTAGTAATCCTGGTCATTTGGATGATTCAATACTGAACAGCATTAAAAATATATACATTTTGAAGACTGTCTCAAATTATGAATGAGGGCCCCATGAAGTTTCGGCCAAACACGCAAGAGAGTTTTTGGTGGTGGCATTTTGTTTATGGGTGCAAGTTAGTTTCAAACGTAAGCTTTTGCTGCACCATGCTCATCATGTCATGCCAATTCAAATACTCTGGTGCCTTGAAATTTGACCTTTTTGAGATGCTGTTGATTTAAAATTTAAATGAAATGATGCCAAGATATTGCTGAATTATGGGCAGCATGGTGGCAGTGCTTAGCACTGCTGCCTCACAGTGCTAGAGACCCGGGTTCGATACCCACCTCAGGCAACTGTTTGTGGAGTTTGCACATTCTCCTAGTGTCTGCATGGGTTTCCTCCAGGTGCTCTGGTTTCCTCCCACAGTCCAACAATGTGCAGGTTAGGTGAATTGGCCATGCTAAATTGCCCATAGTGTTAGGTGAAGGGGTAAATGTAGGGGAATGGGTCTGGGTGGGTTGTTCTTCAGAGAGTCAGTGTGGACTTGTTGGGCCAAAGGGCCTGTTTTCACACTAATCTAATCTAAAAAGAATTCTTCTAATTCTGTCTGTAAAGATGCCAAATACCCCAGACATTGCCTTCTATGTTTATGCTGACATCATTTGACTACAACACGTAGTGGGGCAGGGGGTTAAAAAAAAAAAGGTTAGTGCGAATGAAATAGTAGTCCTTGTAAAAGCAATATGTAGCCCTCAAGAAAACAAATTATGAATGGGTTCACCAGCTGGTGCCAAGATCAAGGATGTCTCAGAGAGGGTGCAGAATGTTCGAGGGGGAGGAGGGGCCAGGTGGTGGTCATTGGACGTTGGAACCAACGACATAGGAAGGGAAAACGATGGAGATTCTGTAATCTCTTTTCAGAGAGTTAGGCAGGAATTTAAAGGAGGTCCTTGAGGGTAGCTCTGGCAGCTCTAGCAAATCTCCCTGCCCGGGAGGATTTAAACTAACGGTGGCTGGGGGGGGTGGTGGAATGTCAGAGAGGGTGGGACCCAGGGAGATAGTGAGGAAAGAGATCAATCTGAGACTAGTACAGTTGAGAAAAGAAGCAAGTCATGCATTGATGAATTAAACTGCATTTATTTCAATATAAGGGGCCTTACAGGGAAGGCAGATGAACTCATGGCATGGTTAGGAACATGGGACTGGGATATCATGACACTTATAGAAACGTGGCTCAGGGATGGGCAGGACTGGCAGCTTAAATGTTCTAGGATACAAATGCTACGTGAAGGATAGAAAGGGAGGCAAGAGAGGAGGGGGAGTGGCATTTTTGATAAGGGATAGCATTACAGCTGTGCTGAGGGAGGATATTCCCGGAAATACATCCAGGGAAGTTATTTGGGTGGAACTGAGAAATAAGAAAGGGATGATCACCTTATTGGGATTGTATTATAGACCTCCCAATAGTCAGAGGGAAATTGAGAAACAAACTTGTAAGGAGATCTCAGCTATCTGTAAGAATCATAGGGTAGTTGTGGTAGGGAATTTTAACTTTCCAAACATAGACTGGGACTGCTGTAGTCTTAAATTCCTCTCCATCTAAACCCTTAAGTGTGTACAAGAAAAGTTTCTGATTCAGTATGTGGATGTACCTCCAAGAGAAGGTGCAAAATTTGACCTACCCTTGGGAAATAAGGCCGGGCAGGTGACTGAGGTGTCAGTGGGGGAAGTGACCATAATTCTATTAGCTTTAAAGATAGTGATGGAAAAGGATAGACCAGATCTAAAAGTTGAAGTTCTAAATTGGAGAAAGGCCAATTTTGACAGTATTTAGGCAAGAACTTGCAAAAGCTGATTGGGGGCAGGTGTTCACAGGTAAAGGGACAGCTAGAAAATTGGAAGCTTTCAGAAATGAGATAACAAGAATCCATAGAAATTATATACCTGTTAGGGTGAAAGGAAAGGCTGGTAGGTATAGGGAATGCTGAATGACTAAAGAAATTGAGGGTTTGGTTAAGAAAAGGAAGGAAGCATATGCAAGGTATTACAGGATATATAGAGTGAATCCTTAGAAAAATACAAGTAGGAGTATTCGAGAGAAATCAGAAGGGCAAAGGAAATATGAGATAGCTTTGGCAAACAGAATTAAGGAGAATCCAAAGGGCGTTTAATCAATACCTTAAGGAGAAACTGATTAGGGTTAGTCAACCTGGCTTTGTGCATGGAAAATCATGTCTCTCAAACTTGATTGATTTTTTCAAATAGTAACGAAGAGGATCAAAGAGGGCAGAGCAGATGTGATCTATATGGACTTCAGTAAGGTGTTTGACAAGGTTCCCCATGGGAGACTGATTAGCAAGGTTAGATCTCATGGAATACAGGGAGAACTAGCCATTTGGATACAGAACTGGCTCAAAGGTAGAAGACAGAGGGTGGTGGTGGAGGGTTGTTTTACAGACTGGAGGCCTGTGACCAGTGGAGTGCCACAAGGATCGGTACTGGGTCTGCTACTTTGTCATTTACATAAATGATTTTGATGAAAGCTTAAAGAAGTATAGTTAGTAATTTTGCAGATGACATCAAAATTGGAGGTATAGTGGATAGCGAAGAGGGTTACCTCAGATTACAACAGGATCTGGACTAGATGGGCCAATGGGCTGAGAAGTGGCAGATGGAGTTTAATTCAGATAAATGCGAGGTGCTGCATTTTGGGAAAGCAAATCTTAGCAGGACTTCTACACTTAATGGTCAGGTTCTAGGGAGTGTTGCTGAACAAAGAGACCTTGGAGTGCAGGTTCATAGCTCCTTGAAAGTGGAGTCGTAGGTAGATAGAATAGTGAAGGTGGTGTTTGGTATGCTTTCCTTTATTGGTCAGAGCACGGATTTCAGGAGTTGGGACATCATGTTGCGGCTGTACAGGACATGGGTTAGGCCACTGTTGGAATACTGCTTGCAATTCTGGTCTCCTTCCTATCGGAAAGATGTTATGAAACTTGAATGGGTTCAGAGAAGATTTACAAGGATGCTGCCAGGGTTGGAGGATTTGAGCTATAGAGAGAGGTTGAACAGGCTAGGGCTGTTTTCTCTGGAGTGTCGGAGGCTGAGAGTGACCTTGTGAAATCATAAAGAGCATGGATAGGATAAATAGACAGTCTTTTCCCTGGGTTCGGGGAGTCCAGAACTAGAGGGTGCAGGTTTAAGGTGAGAGGGGAAAGATATTAAAAAAAATCTAAGGGGCAACTTATTCATTAAGAGACTGGTACATGTATGGAATGAGTTGCCAGAGGATGTGGTAGAGGCTGGTACAATTTCAACATTTAAAAGGCATCTAGATGGGTATATGAATACGAAGGGTTTGGAGGGATATAGGCCGGTTGCTGGCAGGTGGGACTAGATTAGGTTGGGATATCTGGTCCAACTCGTCCATCTGACCAAAGGGTCTATTTCCGTACTGTACATCTCTATGACTCTCTATAGAGAGAATCTTTTCACTTGTGGGGGAGAGAACAACTGGATACTATCTATGCAAGATAGCCACCAAGAAATCCAACAGGGAATTCAGAGGAAACCTCTATTCAGTTTTGTGCATTTGGAACTTCCAACTACAGAGAGTTGAAGTGAACAGCATAGATACATTTAAAAGGCAAGCTAGACAAGTAGTCAAAGCAAAGAGGAGATTGAGCTAAAAACTAAGAAAAGATGGAGCATAACTGCCAAGGTTGACTGGTTGGAGTGAATGGCCCATTCTGTACCATATTTTAAATAATGGCCTATGTAATGTTTACTAGTCACAGGAAGGAGGGTGAGCACACTTTACTAAAGGAAGGAAAATATGCTTTGATCAATTTGAAGATATCACATGATTACCCATGAAAATGTAGACTTCTATTTTAATGATGCACAGAAGAAACATTGTACCCAATGATATGTAGCAAGGACTGATTTCTCTGATAAGCAGAAAACATACTAGTCTTAAAAAGTTCGACAAACCACAGTCAAGTTACTCTTAATGTTGTAAGCCATCTTGACCCTTGCTGAAGCTCAAACAGTAAGAATCCTGCAAAATCAAAAAACAAATCTAAAGTGCTCTCTGCAAATTTCTCTTTTTGGCAACAGTGAAGGAGTTTTACTTAAATCCGAACAGTTGAATAGCAAGTACATGCCAGTTATAAATACACTAATGATTTACATCAGTCAACCAATCTTCTAATCAAGAATAAACGTGATGTTTACACAAGCTACATTTCCTGCCAAAACACTGTCTTGTTTAAAACATTGTAAAAGCTGCAAAGGAAGTTAGTTTGGTATCCACGATGTAACTCAAAGCAGACGATTTGCCTTTTGTCATTCTTTGCAGTTGACCCTACCCACTCTGACACCATTGCTTTCCTTCAATAGGCTGATGGATGAATTGAAGAAATAAAAAGTTTAATTCTCTTGAAAACAAAAGCAGAAAGAAATAATTCATATCTATAACTTAGCACAAAGTTATAGACATAAGAGGAGGAATGTGCTTATGGGCAATATAAAACTCAGTTCTTCACGTCAGTCTCGACACATTGGAAATTCACTGGTCTGAAAGGAGGCCTGGAGGATGATGCTTTGAAGAGGGTTTTAGGACAAGCAATGCTTTCTCGAGATTACATTTTTTTTCACCCCCAGAGAGACCGTCTTTAAGGGTTTCTTGTGGAATTCATTATTACTTTTGCTAATCTCTGCCATCTAGCAATCAGCAGCTTACATGCAGTGTCTGCTCACCTAATCCAAATTCTCTCTTCGGCAGTCACGTCAAGGGGAGTGTGTCTTTGGATCCAGCCCTCCACAAATCATCTCATTGTCCATCCATTACAATAGACTGAAGGGCTTCGTTCTGTGCCATAGCACTTGTGGTGTACCATGACAAGAAGTCCACTCATGCATATAGTGGCTGAACATGTAATGGCTGTGCAGGGGGGAGCAATTCCAATTAAAAGAAAGGGTCATTTGAAACAATTTTCCCAGCACGTGCCAGAGAATGGTTAAGAATCAAAAAGCGTAGCCATTAGGTTTAAAACTACACTGGGTTAAAAAAAAAATCCAAATCTTTGGGAATGTCAGCAGCAAATCAGTAAGCAGCATGGCAGAAGGTACTCTGCAGGTCTTGGCAGATACGGAATCCTTTTCATGTGCTATTTAAGAATCTTCCTGCTTAGTAATCTTTAGTTCAAAATGGAAAGGCATCAAAATGAAAATTGTTCAAGTTTAGGAAATTGGCAAGGAGAAATTAATTTCTGAAGGAAGATGCTGCTCTAACAACTACATTGCCCAAAATCTGCAAGATCAGACTTGCTCCCACCCCTGCCATTGATGGAGATGGAAACAGATTTACCAACACCAATTAAAAATAAACATCTAGTTTGATGATCATAGGCCTGAAATAAGAATGCTGCTAACTCCTTCACTATAAATCTACCCAACTTGCTGGGTGTTACAGCTTTTAAAAAGACAGATCTACACTAAACAGATCTCGGGCTCAGGGTCAATGGTCAGTCCTTGCCTCAGCTGCAACCAGAAATAAGTCTTCATTGCCTGACATATGGTTACAAAAACATGACTGAGCTAAAAAAGAAAATGATTTCTGCTAGCCTCTGATATAGAACTTGGAAGCACTTCAATGGTGAAATATAAAGTTCACTCTCTATCCAGTCTGTATCCCACCTGACTGGATGCTGCTCAGTGAGCCTAGCATGCTACGCTGGAATAAAATACTACTATTTCCCATGGTTGAATGTTTATTTTAAAAGTTAGATTTGATCATAAGTTACAGTTCTTGCTGACAAGGCAAACTGTTGCCCATCCCCAAATGCCCTCAAAAAGAAAGTGACAATCATCTTCTTGAACTACCCCTACAGTACTTGGAACACAAAAGCAATGTAGGAACAACAGTGAGAGCTTAAATGAGGACTTTAAGTGGCTTGGATGCAGCAACATGTACTAGTCATCCTTAATACTATAGATTGTAGATGCATAGATTGTAGGTGTTCTCAAAGATGATGATGGTGCTGTACTCATCCTGGCTCCTTAGAAGTATAATTTATCACATCCTGGCTAACATTTTGTAGTCAGTGGGCAGGCTTTGAAGATTCTGGAATGGAACTACTTACTGTAGAATTCCCAGGCACTGTGGTAATTACAGTGTGTGCACACGTGGCTGGTCCAGTCTGGTCAAAGGCAATGCCCACAATGTTGATTGTGGGGGATTCAGGAACAGTATTACACTTAAAGTTCTACTAGTCTATCCATTTTATGCTTAACATTCAGTTATGACCTCCACAGCCAGGGATACAGATTTTGAAAGAATTGCCAGCCAGTGAGTGAAGAAATTCCTTAGCTCAGGCCTAAAACAGGTCTACCACTTATTCTGACACGGTTCCTACACCCAAGTTAGTTGATGCCATTTGTGGTTACCTTTAAAATGTTAGCGCACATAACTGAATTTGGTTATGATGAATCAGATATCCTGACACTAATTTATAGGCACTATTTATAAGGCTATATTAAAAAAAAACTCAGTCTGGGTCCTGTGTTCACCTAACTATATATTAAACTCATAACGAATTGATCATACTGACACCATTTCAGACTATGACTGCCAGCAAGGTGATTAACTCTACCAGAAATGTCACTTGTCGTGCTGTGTGACCCTGCTGCTCCTTTAACAAAAAGTCTTGCCCTAGGTTTCCACCCCATCCCCAGAGTATTCAGAGGCAGAGGCTCTGTTGCCTCCATTTATCTACTTGAAACAGCTTTTAAGTTTTAAAAAAAAACACTTGTACAATGAAAGGAAAGTGGCCAGTTCTCCCAACTCAGCTTCTCTCTGGTTTGGTTTTAGCATTCTGGCTGTTCAGAGCTGCTGGTCAAAGAAACAGCTACATGGAAGGTATTCCATGCAGAATCTCTCTACCATCTCCCCCTCTCCTGTAAGACTCTGTTTGATTTGACCCTATTTGCTCAGGTGGTGTTTATGGAGATTATTGGGTTTTCAGAGAGTTATTCTGCATGCTGTTCTCTTTTGTTTGTGTTTCATTCAGTACTCGGAATTCTGTTTTGTTTAAAACAGAGGGGTTTTGACCAGCTGTATCACTCCTGGAATATTCACTTTACACCTGCTCAAAACAACTAGCTAAGTTAGGGCCTGGGCTACCTCTTGGAAGTTTTGAGGGGGTCTGGCCTGGCCTGGCCCATAACAGATGTCATCCATTTTAAAAGGTACAATACTCTGTGCCGTAATGCTACAGATGTTAAGTAAGAGGATTACCAAGGTCTCACCTCGGACCACTCTTTTCTCAAAGGTCAGAAGGTTGACAGAGTTCAAAGCCCACTTTGAAGGTTTGTTACTATGTGCAGGCTTCAACTTCAGTGGCGACCTCAGGGAATGCAGCACAGTGATGCCATCTTCACAGGAGATACTAAATAAATCCTCAGCCTACCTCAGGATAAGATGATCCCATGACATGATTTTGGGGAGTCAAGGAGTTCCCCAGTACCCAAACAAAACAGATTTGCTGCCAAAAGAGAAAATGCTGGAAAATCTCAGCAGATCTGGCAGCATCTGTAAGGAGAGAAAAGAGCTGATGTTGAGTCTAACTGACAAAGGGTCGGTTAGACTTGAAACGTCAGCTCTTTTCTCTCCTTACAGATGCTGCCAGATCTGCTGAGATTTTGCAGCACTCTCTTTTTTGGTTTCAGATTCCAGCATCCAGTAATTTGCTTTTAAACAAATTTGCTGCTTGTTATTTCACTGCTGTGTGGACCCTTCGACTTGAGTGTTGCATTTCCCAGAGTAACAGAAGCAGCAACACTTCAATTGTGTAACAGAGAAGCACCCAGGATTATTAAATTTGCACTTATGAAAAAGGAATAAAGATGCTCTAACTAATTTAAATGGAATCTACACTTGAACCAGTCCTTTGCAACAGAGCCACATACTTAAAAGACAACACACAAGTACTGCTTAAGTCACTTCAAACTTCAAAAAACAAAACAGTACTTGCATTTTCCCAGAAATATGTACCTACTGCATGACAGGGACAAAGTTAAACAGTGGAGTCTGTTCTTGGTGCTATTTTCCATAGGGTACAACTGGTTCTGTAATGTGAACCTCAATCTAATCGGGTTGCCTTTTCAAAAGTAACAAGCCATTAACAGCAGAAGTCCACAGGTTTTGTAAAGGGACAGCCACTTCCCTTGATCTTGCTTGCTGAACAGTCATTTGCTTTCCAGTCAACAACCTGGCACATTGTCAAAGAGTTCATGTATGAGGAGTGTCAGAGTGATTGCAGATTAGAGAAAAAGTGCACCAGGAGGCGGTGGCCTAATGGTATTATCGCACTATTAATCCAGAAACCCAGAATATTCTGGGAACCTGGATTAGAATCCCACCACACCAGATGGTGGAATTTGAATTAATAAAAAAAAAATCTGGAATGAAGAGTCAAATGACAACCATGAAACCATGGTCAGTAGTCAAAAACCCATCTGGTTCACTAATGTCCTTTGGAGAAGGAATTCTGCCATCCTTGCCTGGTCTGGCCTACATGTGACTCCAGAACCACAGCCATGTGGTTGACTCAACTGACCTCTGAAATGGCCTAGGAAGCCACTCAGTTGTATGAAATCACTAGAAAAAGTCACAAGAAATTAATCCCGACGGAACTTTGGAATTAGAAAAGACAACAAACACAAACAGCCCTGTCAATTATGTGAAGACCTCCCTACCAACATCTGGGGACTAGTGCCAAAATCAGGAGAACTGCCTCAAGCCAGTCAAGCAACAGCCTGACCGTCATTCTTACGGAATCATACCAGACAGACAAAATGTCCCAGACACCACCGTTACCATCTCTGGATATGTCCTGCCCCACCAGCAGGACAGACCCACCAGAAGTGATGGCACAGTGGTATAGTCGGGAGGGAGTTGCCCCGAGTCCCCGATTCTGGACCTCTTGAAACTCATGGCTTCAAGTTAAACATGGACAAGGAAACCTTTTACTGGTTACCACATATCATCCTCCTTCAGCTGATGAATCAGTACTCCACGTTGAAAAACATTTGGAGGAAGCACTGAGGGTGACAAGTGCGGAAAATGTACTCTGGATGGGGGATTTTAATGTCCACCACCAAGAGTAGCTCGGCAGCAGCATTATTGATCGAGCTGATCAGGTCCTAAAGGGTATAACCGCTAGACTGGGTCTGTGGCAGGTGGTGAAGGAACCTACAAGAAAAAAAAAGGAAAAACAAAAACATACTTGATCTCATCCTTACCAATCTACCAGCTGCAGAAGCATCAATCCATGACAGTACCAGCAAAGCATAGCCACCGCACTGAACTTATGGAGACAGACCCCTGCCTTCACATTGAGAATAACCTCCATCGCATTGAGTGGCACTATCACAGTGCTAAACAGGACAGACTTTGAACTGATCTAGCAGCTCAAGACTAGGCATCCATGAGGCACTCGGCCATTACCAGAAGATCTGTACTCCAGCACCAGCTTGCAACCTTATGGCCTGGCATATCCCCCACTCAACCATTACCATCAAGCTAAGGAATCAACATTGGTGCAATGGAGAGTGTAGGAGGGCACCCCAGGAGCAGCATCAGGCATACCTAAACAGGAGGGAGGTGGCAACCTGGAGAAGCTACCAAACAGGACCACTTGCGTGCCAAACAACAAACAGCAACATGGCAGCACTAAGCAATCCCACACAAAACAAAAAGGATCAGATCTAAGCTCTGCAGTCCTTCCACAGAGTCAAGAACGGTGGTGGGCAATTAAACTCACTGAAGGAGGCGGCTCCACAAATATCCCATCCTCGATGGAGAAGCCAAACATATCTGTGCAAAAGCGAAGGCTGATGCATTCACAACAATTTTTCAGCCAGAAGTGCTGAGTAGATGATCCATCTCAGGCTCCTCCAGTGGTCCCTAGCATCATAGTCTCCAACCAATCCAAATCACTCTACATGATGATATCAAGAGCGAGCTGGAGGCACTGGACCCTGATAATATTCCAGCAATAATACTGAAACCTTGTGTTCCAGAACTTGCCACTCCCCTAGCTAAGCTCTTCCAGTACAGTTACACAGTACTGGCATCTACCTGACAATGTGGAAACCTACTCATTATGTCTTGTACACAAAAAGCAGGACAAATCCAACCCAGCCAATTACTGGCTACTCTCCATCAGTAAAGTGATGGAAGGGGTCATAACAGTGCTATCAAGCAGCACCTGCTCTGTGATGCCCAGCCTTGGGTTTTGCCAGGGTCACCCAGCTCCAGACCTCATGACAGCCTTGGTTCAAACATGAACAAAAGAGCTGAATTCCAGAGATGAGGCGAGAGTGACAGTCCTTGATATTAAGGCTGTATTTGAGAATGGCATCAAGGAACCCTGACAAAACTGGAATCAATGGGTAACGGGGGCAAACATTTCACTGGTTAGTCATACCTGGCACAAAAGAAGATGGTTGCGATTGTGGAAGGTCAATCATCTCAGCTGCATCACATCTCTGCACAAGTCCCTCAGGGTAGTGTCCAAGGACCAATCTTAAGTTGCTTCAATGATCTTTCCTTTGTCAGAAGGGGCAATGTTCACTGATGATTGCAGTGTTCAGCACCATTCGCAATTCCAGATACTGAAACAAATCCATTCTCAAATGTAAGGAGATTGGGACAGTATCCAGGTTTGGGCTGACATGTGGCAAGTAACATTCACGCTGCATAAAAGCCAGACAATGACCATCTAATCATTGCTCCTTGACATTCAATGGTGTTACCAATCTCAGAACTGCCACTGTCAACATCCTTGGGGTCAGAAACTCAACTGGACTCACCACAAACAGTGACTACAAAAGCAGGTCAGAGACTAGGGATACTGCAGTGAGTAACTCACCTCATGACACCCCAAAGTCTATCCCCATCAACAAGGCACAAGAGAGTGTGATGGAAAATTCCCCTCTTGCCTGGATGGGTGCAGCTCAGCACCATCCAGGATAAAGCAACCAGCTTGATTTGCGCCACATCCACTAACATTCAATCCCTCCACCACCAGCATTCAGTAATAGCAGTGTGTACTATCTACAAGATGCACTGTAGAAATTCATCAAAAGATCCTCAGACATCACCTTCCAAACCCATGACTACTTCCATCCAGAAGGACAAGGGCAGCAGATACATGGGAACACCACCATTTGCAAGTTCCCCTCCAAGCCACTCACCATTCTGACTTAGAAATATACCGCCAGTCCTTCAGTCATTGGGTCAAAATCCTGGAATTTCCTCCCTAATGGTATTGTGGATCAAACAACAGCAAGTGGATTGCAGTGATTCAAGGCAGCTCACCACCACCTTTAAGGACAAATAGGGATGAGCTATCAATCCTGGCCAGCCAGTGACACCCAAACCCAAATGAAAGAAAGAACAAAATCAGGTCAGATGACAGAGTCCATTCCATAATATGCGCGGCACGGTGGCACAGTGGTTAGCACTGCTGCCTCACAGCGCCAGAGACCCGGGTTCAATTCCCGCCTCAGGCGACTGACTGTGTGGAGTTTGCACGTTCTCCCAGTATCTGCGTGGGTTTCCTCTGGGTGCTCCGGTTTCCTCCCACAGTCCAAAAAAAAATGTGCAGGTCAGGTGAATTGGCCAAATTGCCCGTAGTGTTAGGTAAGGGGTAAATGTAGGGGTATGGGTGGGTTACGCCTCGGCAGGTCGGTGTGTACTTGTTGGGCCGAAGGGCCTGTTTCCACACTGTAATGTAATCTAATCTAATGATAGCCATGTGTAAAGAGAAGGAATGTATTCTATCACCATTACAATGAGTGTACGGGGTTAGATTACTGCACTTGGCTTCATAATCCTAACGACTCCTCACCAGCTAAATGGGACTATTCAAATGATCCTGGTTAAATGAAATGGATATTGAAACTCCAAATTAAAAACATCAATCCAGATGAGAAACATGCAAAATAACATGCTGGTTCAACTTGGTCTTGCATACTTTGAAATGGAATCCAGAATATTCATTTCTAAAAATATTACTGGCAAATTCTAAGAAAAAAGACACCCAAAAGGTTTCCCCTATATCTGATAGGGCTGTTAAGAGCCCTCCAAAATGTCCTACAAAGACAATTTAAGGGCAATTAAGGATGGTCAATAAATCCTGGCCTTGCAAGCAAAGCGTATGGAAGGAATGTGCTAACTGGCTTGGCAGCACCAAAACAACCTAAGTTATGGTTGATTTCTTGCTACCAAGATTTGAAGATTTAAACCTAATTTATAAATATTAATTATGTATAAAGTCTCTTAAAAAGCACTTGCTAGTGTTAGTATTATCAAGGACAAACTTGGCAGAGGAATGAATTTAGGATGTAACACTTGAAAGAAGAAACAAAATGTACAAAGGATTGGGGGAGGCAGGTATCACTAGTAAGAAATAGTTATGATATTAACTGCGATCCCCAAAAGCCAGAGGGATTAGGGTTACTATGCATGCATCTGAAAGAAAGGAACGTGATAAATCAGGACACTGAGCTGCAAGCACAGGTAGAGATGAGGGAATATGATGCTGTGATTCAGGAGAAAAAAAAAGGACTTGATTGCGACTAAATATTCCTGGGGTAGGAATAATTCAGGCAAAATATCCGGGAAGGAAAGGAAGGCTGCAGAAGGACACTGACTTGAGACAAGATTACAGTGGTACAGAGCAGCCAAGGACAGGTTTTTTTTTTAAAAGAGCAAAAGAACTAATAGAAGCATTGCTGTATTCTTATGTTTATTCAATAGGCCAAGTAGGAGATAAAAAAAAGGAGTTTATATTTTTAAAAGGAAATTTCAGACAAGGTTTATAAAATGTCAACTTTTGTAGTGGGTAGCTTAAATAATCTGGAAATGAACTGCAATATTCATAGTCTAAGGTCAGAAAGGGGGGAAGAGGAGGATGCTTTAAATCATTACGTTTCTGTTCAGTGAGAGGCATTGTTGGATCTGGTCTGGTGGAATGGAATGGAATGGTCAAGTGGATTAAGTACCATTAGGCAGACAGTAATCATTGTAGATTGTCTAATCAACCTGCTCAGATATGAACTGTTGGGATTTGAACTTGGGCCTCCTGAATTTAGAGGAGGGGACATTACCACTGTACAACAGAGTCCCAGTGCACTGTGATGTGAGCCATGGAATAAAAGGACAAGGAGAAATCTGAAGTGAAAACAAATTCATTGGAGGTGAGCCAACTTTGGAACAGATCTCGCCCAGGTAAAAATCAGCAAAGAGTAACAAAATTGTAATGGAACAATTAGCTGTCTTTAAAGAGGAGTGTGTTTGGTTTCTAGCAGAGATAAGTTGTCCAAAAAAAAAAAAAGGGAGAAAGCTGTACAACAGTGCTCCCTAGAAGAAAGAACTAGGAGTACAATAGACCAAGAGCAGAAAGGTGCACATGAGTGATAGTGTGCATAATACAAGAAAGATCTCGGAAGAGAAAATCTTCAAGGAGAGTGATGAAATTCTACACAAAAAACAAAGAAAATGAGAATAGCTGGTCAGCTAACGTTTTAAAAAAGAAACAAAACAAAAAAAGACAAATTTTATCAGCATATACATAGTTAAAAGGACGGGGAAAAAAAAAAGTGTGATTAAAGGACTTAACAGATTTATAGTTGATAGCAAAGGGCACAAGTGAGGAACAAACATTAGGGTCATGTATTTATCACATTCTTGTTAGGGAGGGAATTCCAGAATTTTGACTCTGTGACAGCGAGGAACAACAATATATTTCCAAGTGAGAATGGTGAGTAGCTTGAGGGGAATTTGAAGATGGTGGTGGTCCCATACATCTGCTACCCTTGTCCTTCCAGATGGTAGTGTGGGTTTGGAAGATACAATCTAAAGGATCTTTGGTGAATTTCTGCAGTGCGTTCTCTACGCAGTAGACACAGCTGCTGTTGAGCATCAGTGGTGAAGGGAGTAGATGTGTTGCCAATCAAGCAGGCTGCTTCATCCTGGGCGTTGTCAAGCTTCTTCAGTGTTGCTCGAGCTTCATTCATTGAGGCGCAGTGAATGAAGGGTGTGGAGACATTGAATGGGAGTTATCAGAAATCACTCCAGAAATCTGTATTCATGCTTCTCCTGTCGCATTTTATTTCATGAACTCCATTTTCACTGATGTCACTCCTGCTCTATTTTCTTTTCAGAAACTCCATGTGTATAACATTTTCTCTTTGAGGGTAAAAGCAGTCACATTCAAGCAAGTCTATTAAATGATTAGTCTTTAACAAATCCATAGAAATTTTACTTTTAAATCTATGCTTGGATAAGTGGCTGTTAAGTTTGCCCTGACGTATCTCAATTTCCAATTGCAGAGTTGAATGGACTGACCTTCCATTATTTGACAGTTTCACCTTTCTACATAATTCCCAGTCTTTCAATCTCATTCCCGTTATCTGACGAGGGTTGGAAGACTGTGTCCACTGCCCTCAGTTCCAAATTTTTCCTCTAGTTTCTCCAGATCCATTTCACTTCAGGCCTGATGACTTAACCTACTTTAATGAGTGATAGGAAACAGCAGTAGGAAATGTTTGTTTTTGTAGACTGCAGGAAGATATAAAGTGGGAACCCCCAAGACTTGGAAATAGGGCTGCTGTTTATTTTATTATAACTAGACTTTGGCGTTCAAGGTACAAAGTGAACATCCGCAGATGACACACATACTGAAAGTACTGCAAAATGTGAGGAGGGTAGTGATCAACTTCAAGGAAGACTTACTCTGATGGTGTGGACAGAACCCTGGAAGATAAGGCAAAGTAATGATTAGATTACTTACAGTGCAGAAACAGGCCCTTCAGCCCAACAAGTCCACACCGACCCGCCGAAGCGCAACCCACCCAGACCCATTCCCCTACGTTTTTCCCTTCACCCAACTCTATAGGCAATTTAGCGTGGCCAATTCACCTAACATGCACATTTGAACTGTGGGAGGAAACTGGAGCACCCGGAGGAAACCCACGCAGACATGGGGAGAACATGCAAACTCCACACAGTCACTCATCTGAGGCGGGAAAATGAAACCCGGGTTTCTGGCACTGTGAGGCAGCAGTGCTAACCACTGTGCCACCCACAAGTGTGTGTCATGATACACTTAACGAAGAATGAGGAAGGCAATGCACAGTTTAAAAAGGGATTACACAGCAACTTAAACTTTGGAAATGTGCACACCAATTATGGCAACACAGATTGAGAAAGTGGTTAGTTAGTTATCACTAATCAGAGGGGGGGCCCTGGCTACAAAAGCAAATAAGTTATGCTGAATCTTAGTGAGCCACTGGCTCATCCTCAGCAACAAGAATCTCTCCATTTCTGGGTATCACACTTAAGAAAGGTTGTGAAGGCATTAGAGAAGGTAAAGGAAAGCCTTAACCAAACACCTTAGGATGAGAACTTTCAGTTACTGGGAATGATCGAAGAGACTGTTCTCCCGACAGAAGACAAGGTGGAGATGTTATTTGCTAAGGGAGTTCAACATAATGAGGGATTTGGGCGGGAGGGATATGGAGAAACTGGCAAAGGGCTCATGAACACAAGTACTAATTTCAGGTGAATGGCATTAGAACCAAGGCGGCTACAGAAGGCAAAAGGTGTTGTTTAAAACAAAACCATGGAGCATGTGTTTAGGATCTTGGATAGACCTGAGTGTATAGTAAAACCAGATTCAGGTTCAATCATGGCTTTCAAAATGGAAAATAGATAATTTAAGAGGGGGGGGGGGGTGAAAAAGCCAAGCTATAGGGGAATTTGCAATTGTAACAATTTAATGAGAATTTTTAAAAAAAAATTCATTGGATGGCGAAAGCATTCTTGCAGGGCTCAATGTAGAGTGTGCCAAAAGTGTATTTCTGTCATGTATCATTGCAAAGTGCAATGAGAAACCTGAAGGAGAATTCTTGTGTTGCAATTTGGTGAACTTGTACCAAACAAACATTTCTAGTGTTGTTTTACACAGCAGACTACACAAAGCAAGTGTTACGGACTACGCCAGACCACTCAAAAAACATTCTTAATCAGGCAGCCCAGACCAAAAAAACTTTACAATTTGTTTCAATAAGTGTACAGTGAAAATTACCCAGATTAAGTTAGCAAGGTTGACTACCAGGTTCAAACCAGAAAAAAAAAAGTTATTCACAAAATTACACAATGAAACAAAAAGAACACAATAAAGAGCCCCTACAGAACTCAGTCTATCCAAACTAGACTTGTGTATTTGGAACAGCATACTTAAAACAGTCCCAATAAGCACTCCCCCTTTAAAACAGTACAAAAAGGATCAGATACTTACAGGTTGAAGTTACAAAGGAGAGAGAGTTCCCACACAGCTCACTGTTGAGCTCCCAACCAGTTCTGAACTGAATTAAACTGCTCAGCTCAGACAGCTGACCATTTCCCTTTCTTTACACAGGTCACTTCTAAAACATGACCACTTTGGCCTTATCTGTTTACAAAAAACAAGGCGTCTCAATACCCTTTAATCTCTATACCAAACCAGACTGGTTTATTACCCCTCTGAAAAAGAAAATTGAGGATAGAGTATCCTTGAACCAAGGAACAGCTTTTAGAAATACAGAACACGAGCTTTGTGACACAAGGAACAACAATGCTTTCCTTTCAAATATCTACTGTAACCACCTTTAGGGAGATTACAGTAGAAATAATTCTTGAAGGAGACACCCCAATTAACACCTATTCAAAATCAAAAGTTAAATGCTTGGTTCAAGGTAATGATAAGAACTCACATCTTGCCCACAAAGAGCATGATATATTGTGGAAAAGATTTAGGAATGAATGAGTTAGATTATTTGTGAACAGATGGTTGCGTATCTTCAACCAACACTTCAAGGTGACAGTTTTTTTTGACCATTTGCATTTGGGAAATGAGGGAATGTGTTCATTGCTTGGTGGAAATCCTGAAGTACGATACATACACCGTGCGTTAGCACAGGAGAACTTGACAAAATTCATGCATTTGGAACTAAAAAAAAACTAATTTAAGTTTCACCAGTCTCGCAAATACTTGCCCTCCCCCCCACCATTTGGAACTATATCTTATAAACATATAGTCGTTTTGATGAAGCTACCATCCTAAATGCAGTTTAAGTTTATTTAAGTAGGCATCAACAGTTGCATTTAAAAAAAGGCTTTTGAACGGTTTAGTCATCCTCCTGTGACAACATTGCAAGAACTTGCAATGATTAATTATAGTAAGGACTTGGACCAGGCAATAATCAAATACTCTTTTTTAAAGTTGCAAGACCTGTTGAGCTGCATTAAATCCATCCAAGGACCACCCACAGTGCTTAATTGGATATAGAAAAATGATCCTGAGGAGTCTTACAAGGCTGTAATTAAAGAAGGTCTCTGAAGACAATTGTTCTATCATTTAACAAACACCAAAAAACACCCACAGACTGAATTGTAGACCTCACTCCCCAGCATCTGCCATTTAATGCAATACATGTTCATCGGGAAAATTAAAAACATTAACAGCCCAAATTACACTCTTGAGATATACTAGAGGTTGGAACCATGACAGAATTGGAACTGCAAGTTACTCAGTTACACAGTGATATCTAAATAAATGACAAATCTGGATACTCTAAAGCAGTTAAAAGTGATCAATGAAGCAATGATGTGGTAATACTAAGTATGCTGGGAGTTGATACTCTAAAAAGAAGTGATCCACAGGGACTAAAGTTCATTCCACTGATGATGTTATTCAGACCCCAAGATGATATTTACCACCAACTTAGTAGTTGTTCTCACTAAAGGATTTTTGCTGCTCAGCACAAGGAACCTGCTTCAGCCGCAGTGTTTAAGGCCTTACCGTATGATGAATGGACCCAAAACATGAATATATTTTTTCCAATTTAAAAAAATGGGAAGGAAAAGAAGCCATCCCTAATATTAGAGTCAAGTGACAAACTCAGTATGCAATGTGATACCAAGTCAGCTATCGTTACTTTTTCCAATAAAGAAAAAACTCATTATGGCCCATTCCACATCAGTAGAATCGAACTAGTGGATCTGCAAGAACTTCAAAATCTTGGGTCTTCTGAAGCGGAATCCTCGTTCCTGTTCTCCCCTTTTGCCCAGACACACACATTTAAAATATACCAGTGGGAGGCCATCTCCCAATTAACACCTCTATTTCCACAACCACTACATTCAAAATTAGTCAGAGCTCGTTTACATGATCAACTCAATGACTCATTTAGAGACATGAATTTAAACATCACCAGAACTTACCACCCTACAGAGTTCATAAGTAGGAAAACTTCATGTGAGCTGAAGTAGAAAACCAGTTGCTGCCAGTACAAGGCCATATTCATTACTATCATAATGTATTAGGGCAACATTTAATTAAGGCACCCAAAACCTTCCCAAAAAAAGAGGGAAGAGAGCTGCTTTGCTGCATTAAAATATCAATTTACAATTTTGCTTTCAGTATAAAAGGTGTCATACAACAGAAGGTGTGCAAACATTTTCTAAGCCAGGATAACAAGCGCTCTGAACACAAGGAGCAAGTTCCCTCCCTAGAATGCAGCAAATGCTACAAGCAGCAATACACAGCATGAACATATCCACACAAAACATAAGGGAGACAGAGAATAAGACTGATCATGACAAATGCACAGTTGAACATATTGAACAGCACTGATACATGTATTTAATGCTCATTACTTACTTTGCTGGATGGTGTATAGCCAGAGAATTCTAACAAGCAGGAATTTTTAAAAAATTATTATTCCTGGATGCGATGTGGCTGTTGGCTGGCTTGGACATCCCTAATTTCCCAGTTGAGGCCGTAAGATACAGGAATTTGGCCATTCCATCCAATAAGCACTCTCCACCAATCATGGCTGACAGCAAATAAGGAGAGAAATCAAAAGGTAACAGTTCTGATTCAGTAACTCTTCATCTGAGCAAGGGTCTCTGGACCCAAAATGTTAAAGCCATCTCTCCACAGATGCTGCCAGATGTGCTGAATTTTTCCACTTTGTTTGATTTCCAGAATAGGCATTTCTATTTTTTTTTCTTAATTGATCATTGGTCACATCCCCATTTTCCTGCTGTCTCCCCATAATCTTTGATCCCCTTACCAATTAAATCACATTCTGGGTCTGGAGTCACATGGAGACCAGACCAGGTAAAGGTGGCAGATTTGCTTTCCTGAAGGAAAAACCTTCTGGTTGGTTTATAATAATGGTTACAAGTCAACATTAAGCCTTGCTTTTTCATCAATTCCAGATTTTTTTGCATTTAAATTCAAATATCGTTAACTGATTTGACCTCATGTCACCAGAACATGTGCCTGGGCCTCTTGCTTACCAGCCTAGTGACAACACTGCTAATGCCACCTCCTTCCATAGCAAAGTTAAAAACTGAATTTTATCAAAACTGATCATGTTACTTTATGGGAGTGACCATTAATGGTGGACTAGAAAATGCTAACTAGATTATTCTTGGACCTGTCAATTGTAAACATGAGGAAGGACTGAGGCCTATGAAGAAGTTTGAGGAGGAAGCAGAGATCCTGAAACAACAGATTCTCTTCACTTCATAATGTGCGTACACACCTATTTATCACACTGCTGGTCATGACAGATTCTATTTATAGCTTTGTTCATTTTCAAGATAAATACAGCATCTTATCACAGTCAGAGAGAGAGAGAGGGGATCAGCTGCAGCTTTTTCTGAGCTGTGTGGAAATATTATATTTCTTTCTTTCTATCATTACAAGTGAACACCCCGCTTCCTCCCACCCCATAACTTTCCTGGCCCAACTCTAAGTCACAGAAAATAGCAGATGGCTCAGGTTATTCCAAGTGCAGCACAATCAAGAATGTGATAAATGCAGCAAACAGTCAAGAGATTCAAAGTCAAAGTCAGGGTTAAATCCTTGGACCAGAATCAGAGCCCGAGATAACCTACTTGCTGGCAATTTAACAACAAAACTTCTTCTGTACCTTTTAAGTTTGTAAAAGCTAAATCCCAGCTTCAAATAGCAACCATGCCTCAGCGGTAGCAATATCATTCCAGTCAAATGGTTATAGGCTTCAAGTTCCATTCCAGACCATACAGTGCAGGATTCAGGCTGAACCTCTGGAGGCAGTGACAAGGATGTGTCATTTTTAAAACTGGCTTTTTTTATTGAAGGCCCCATCCTCCTGCTTAGGCGCACCAAAAATATCCCATAATACTGCACAGAGAAGGGCCTTAGATTTAGCCTGAAAACTGGGACAATCTATTGTTTTGAAGAACAATGGTTATCTGGTTCATCACCTCATTGCTCTTGGGGAGGGGAGGGAGGGGAGGCAGGGGAAGGTGAGGAACTTTGCTGCTGGGTTCATCTCCAAGCGACAAGCTGTTCAGATCTAATGAACAGTAATGGCAAGAAAGGTTTAATTTAAACAAGGCCTCATTTACAGTCATTACAAATTGTAACATCGTTTGCTCAGTAGCAATGTCACTTTCCAAGCAATCACTGCTCGGATTTGCCTAAAAACAGAGCACTTCCACTTTTTTTCCCCCAATTGAAAAGTCGTTCACCTAGACAAATAGTGCACTAAAATATTACTTGCCCATTTAAGAGCTATGTAGCAAGTTTTCCTATTCAACATTTTCTCATCCCTCTTCCCACACAAGTGTGCTCTTCTAAGGATGTAAACTGGCAGGAATCTAACTTCAAGTTTTGATTTTAAACAAAGTTATGCACATCAAAACTTCATATTTTATGATAAACTTCAGCAAGAGTATAGTATACACAGTTTGCAAAGTTCTTTCAAATAAAGTACTAATCTGGGCAATTTAGAATTATTCTAAATGGACAAATTACACACAGAACAACATACTAATATGTTCAACCCCACACTTTTTTTTAAAAAAAAGAAAAAAGAAAAACTACTAAAAACAGTACATTCAACAGATTTCAGAGTTTAGGTTCATGCTGACCATGAGGTAAATTTGTGCAATAAATCTCAGAAAGCAACTTTGGGCTTCGCTATCAATCCAGTGATAAAATGGTTCCATTCATTTGGTCGCATTGTGGTTACAAAGTAAATAATTGATTGATTAAATGTAGGATGCCTGGCCTGCATTGTTGATAGAGGAAAAGCTGGAGAAGTAAAATACCTTGTGGTGCAAGAGTGTGTAACACCAATAACTTCTTCAGAGGGCTAGTAATGTCATCACTTTAGACAGTGCTGGTGCACTTTTAGCACCAAGTGCAGATGACCAGACCACATCCAATCTCAGAGCCAACCTTGGAGTATTTTTCTAGCATGAATGAATTAAAGTTTTCTGTTCTCTTGAAGTTTCAAGTTCAAGCTGAAATAAGTGATCATGGCTGACCTGGTTAGAATTGGGAGAGTGTGTGTTTGGAAAAAGAAAATGCAAATTTTCTATATGACAGCGATGAGAAACAGCAGAGGGATATTGGGATTATGGGTGCCCAGATACAAAACAAAAATCAAAGCTAGTGCAAACAGGTGTGAAAACTAATTTTAAAAAGCTCAGTGAGTAGATAGGGGAAAAAAAAAGGAGTTGCACAAGACCTGTGGTCAGACCACATTGGATATACAATCCCAGCTACCTGCAGCAGGTACAGTCATACAAATGCAATTCAGCCACTATGTCTGGCTGTGTTGTCTCATGGTTAATAAGAGAATGCTCATAATAATCATTGCAACTGAACATGTGACCTGGAGGAGTACAGAGGTCTCAAACTCCATCTTGCCCGGAGAACACAATGTATGACACTACTAGAAACATCCTGTTCTAACAGTTTAAATATTCGTAAGACACTGATGTACCTGAAAAATGTTTGAACAATGGTTAGTTGTCAATGTCTGTTAGCTTCTTCAACACCACAATCTATGCGCCTGGTTTGTGATGGTCAGTGTAACCCTTGGAGGCAGGCAAAGCAACATGGGACTGTGTTAATTTCACTGACCACTGCCTTCCAGTAACTATCTAGGATACATACCATCTTACAAAGCAACCAGGAAACGGATTCCTCAAGTACAGTTCCTATTAAATACGTTCAATCATACTTCAACATTAACTCTTTCTCTTCTGATTATTTACGAATAGCTCTAAAAGCTTTTCAAAACAAAAGTGACAGCCGATTAGTAAACAGTTGTGTGCACAATATTGTGAACGAAGAGAAAGACAAAAACTGAATCATTTTAATGGAAGAGTTACAAAAATCATTGCTGAAGGAAGTTGATTGAATAATTTTACAACTGACATCTCACATTTCAATTTCAGAAACAAAGAAGGAAATGTAATTAGTGAATAAACACAGCTGTTTCTGCTCAAAATAAATACAAGATGCTGGAATGACAAGCTTAAATATTTCATTAACGATTAGGGTTTCTCAGCCAGTAGAGCAAGAATCTGTTTTATAACTGGAAATTGAGTGCCCAGGAACTGCATTCAGTTTGGCTGTAGATACTGTATCATAGAATCCCAACAGTGTGGAAACAGGCCCTTCAGCCCAACACGTCCACACAGATCCTCTGGAGAGAGAGTGTCCCACCCAAGTCCATTCCGCTATATTTACCCTTGACTAATGCACCTAACCTACATATTCCTTAACACTATGAGCAATATAGTATGGCCAATTCACCTAAACTGCACATCTTTGGATTGTAAGAAGAAACCAGAGCACTCAGAGGAAGCCCATGCAGACGTGGAAAACTTGCCAACTCCGCACAGAGTCACCCAAGGCTGGAACTGGACCCAGGTCCTCGGCACTGTGAAGCAGCAGTGCTAACCACTGAGCAACTGCTTCAGGAAGAGGAGCTAATGACCCCATAGGGGTCCCAGCAGAGATGCACAGGTACCAAGGTTACAAAAGGTCAAGTAATCAAACAGTGTAAGGTTTATTCCCGAATTTTTATGAGATTAGGTTAGATTCCCTCTAGTATGGAAACCAGCCTTTCGGCTCAACAAGTCCACACCTACTCTCCGAAGGGTAACTCACCCAAACCCATTCCCCTATATTTATCGCTGACTAATGCACCTAACACTGGACAATTTAGCATGGCCAGTTCACCCAAACTGCACATCTTTGGATTCTGGGAGGAAACTCACGCAGAAACAGGGAGAATGTGCAAACTCCACACAGACAGACAGACATCAGAGGCAGGAACCGAACCTGGGACCCTGGTGCTTTGAGGCAGCAGTGCTGACCATTGAGCCGCCCAACTGACAGAACCCTGATCATATTGATGGGCTTAAAATGACAAACAGAATCAATAGAGTAGAACCGATCTCCTCTGGAGACATGTTATTACGGGCGAAAATCTGGAAGCAGCTCATCGTCCATAGGGCAGAAGAATGTGGAACTCTTCGCAAAACAATTGACGTTGGGACAACAGAAATGTCAATATTGCAGAGTCACAAACGCAGCAGATGCAGTGTACTAATCAATGTTCGAAGCCGTCAAACCTCCTTCCAAGATAGGAGGCTGACTTATATGCCAAACAAGTAAAAACAAGGACTACAGATGCTGGAAACCAGATTCTAGATTAGAGTGGTGCTGGAAAAGCACAGCAGTTTAAGCAGCATTCGAGGAGCAGTAAAATTGATGTTTCGGGCAGAGGCAGAATGCCTGCAGGGTGGAGAGATAAATGAGAGGAGGGTAGGGGTGGGGAGAAAGTAGCATAGAGTACAATGGGTGAATGAGGGTGGGGATGAAGGTGATAGGTCAGAGAGGAGGGTGGAGTGGATAGGTGGAAAAGATAGGCAGGTACACCAAGTCATGGGGACAGTGCTGAGCTGGAAGTTGGAACTGAGGTGAGGTGGGGGAAGAGGAAAATGAGGAAACTGAAGTCCATATTGATGCCACGGGGTTGAAGTGCTCCGAGGCAGAAGAAGAGGCGTTCTTCCTCCAGGCATCGGGTGGTGAGGGAGCGGCGGTGAAGGAGGCCCAGGATCTCCATGTCCTCGGCAGAGTGGGAGGGAGAGTTGAAATGTTGGGCCACAGGGCGGTGTGGTCGATTGCTGCAGGTGTCCCAGAGATGTTCCCTAAAGCGCTCTGCTAGGAGGCGTCCAGTCTCCCCAACATAGAGAAGGTCGCATCGGGAGCAACAGATACAATAAATGATATTGGCGGATGTGCAGGTAAAACTTTGATGGATGTGGAAGGCTCCTTTGGGGCCTTGGATGGAGGTGAGGGAGGTGGTGTGGGTGCAGGTTTTGGGGGTGGGGGAGGGAATGTTGGATGATTTGGTTTGGTTTGCCAAGCACAAAGGTGAACCAGTGGAGAGGGTGTGATTGGTCATGTAGTTTGTCATTCATCTTGTGGGATTGCTCCGTGCGCAATGTCCCAAACTCTCACGCATCTCTTGGGAACAATCCAGGTCACCTGCTAAATAACCTTGTAACAGAGGATTAAGTAAAATGCTCATCTGCAGGTCAAAAGTAGACTCAAATTGTATGTGATTATTGCACTTCACAGATGAAAAGGGTCAACCAGAGTGAAAGCAAAGTCATGATTCTGGGAGCTGGAAAACATGTTTCTGCCTTAGGCATCAGGTCAACTTGTATACAGCAACCTCTAGCATTTCTTCTGACTGGGGGAAGAAGGGGTTATGGAGCTAATGTGAATGGTATTCATTATGAAGGAAATGATAGCAGGATATTTCACAAATGAAGTAAAATTGAGTCAACATGGTATTATGAACTGAAGATCATACCTGACAAATTAGTGGCCTTTTAACAAGCATGGTGGATAAGGATTAGATTCCCTCCAGTATGGAACAGGCCCTTCGGCCCAACAAGTCCACACTGACCCTCTGAAGAGTAACCCACCCAGATCCATATTTACCACTGACTAATGCACCTAATACTATGGGCAATTTTAGCTTGGCCAATTCACCTCATCAGCACATTTTGGATTCTGGAAGGAAACCAGAACACCTGGAGGAAACCCATCCAGACACTGGGAGAATGTGCAAACTCCACACAGACAGACAGTCACCCAAGGTTGGAATTGAACCGGAGTCCCTGGCACTGAGGCAGCAGTGCTAACCACTGAGCCATGGTGCCACCCATAAAAAGGGGAAAACAGTAGATGGAGTGTGTTTGGATTTATAAAGACATTTGATAAGCTGCAACATAGAAAACTGCTGTACAAGGGAAAAGTTTTGTGGTATGGAGGATAATAGCATGGATAGAAGATTGGCTAACTAGGATAGTTAAAACAGGAAACAGACTTGGGATAACTTAATTCAGATTGGCAAATTGTTATTGCTAGACAGATAAGTGCTGGGGCTCAACTATTTACAATCCACATTAACAAAGGATTCATATGAATCAAGAACTATGCTCAAGCCAAACCTGCTTATGGTCTAAAGTTGTGAACAAGAAAGTCTGCAAAAGGATTATAGATCTGTTAGAAGAAGGAGGAGTTAAAAATCAGCAGATATGGTACAATGTGAGAAAATGATGTTATCCACTTTGGCAGGAAAAATAGAACTGCAGATTATTTAAATGGCAAAGACTACAGAATGCTGTGATAGAGATCTAGGAGCCCTCATACAGGAATCACAAAAGGGGAAGACGCTGGTACAGGAAGTAATTAAGGAGGCAGTTGGAACGTTAACTTTCATTGCAAGAGGCATGTCGTGTTGGAAAAATCTGCTTACAATCACACAATGTATATTTTAGTGACACCTGGCATACGGTGTTCAGTTTTCATTGTGCTATTTAAAAAGGAGGAACCTACTTGCATTGCAAACAATTTGGAGAAGGTATCTTGGGCTGATTCTGGGAGTAAGTAGCTGTCTTTTGGGTGAAGGTTGAGTTTATACTTAGTAGAATGCCCAAGAATGAAAGGTCATTTCTTTGAACCTTACAAGGTTCTGGGGAAAGCTTGACTAAGGTATTCTGGAAACAAAGGACATTTGCTTTCATGGACAAGTCAAGAGTCTGGAATCAGGGAGCACTGTTTTAAGATAAAGGACCTCCTATTGAAAGGCAGTGAGTGATGGAGAACTGCTGAATTCTAGAATTCACTAATTCAAAAAAGATCAGTGAAAGGTGAGTCATAACAACATTCAAGAGTTGGACGGCTACAGAAGAGTTATGAATAGACTAGTGCAAAATCCACAATCAGACCAACCAAGATCTGGCCAAAAATGGCAGAGCAGATTTGAACACCAAATTGTCTACTCCTATTACTTATCAATGGAATCAAGGGTTGGACCAACCACAATTGTGTGGGGGTGGCACGGCAGCTCAGTGGTTAGCACTGCTGCCTCACAGCAGCAGGAACCCAGGTTTGATTCCAGCCTCGGGCGACTGTCTGTGTGGAGTTTGCACACATTCTCCCCATGTCTGCGTGGGTTTCCTCCCGCAATCCAAAGATGTGCAGGTCAGGCGAATTGGCCATGCAAAATTGCCCATAGTGTTAGGTGCATTAGTCAGAGAGAAATGGGTCTGGGTGGGTTCCTCTTCAGAGGGTTAGTGTGGACTTGTTTGGCTGAAGTGCCTATTTCCACACTGCATGGAATCCAAATCATTTAGATAAATATTGAGTGGGCAGATGGAGTTAAAATTAGATAATGTGAGGTGTTGCATTTTGCTAAGGCAAATCAGGGCAGGACTTATACACTTAATGGTAGGATCCAGGGCAGTGTGACCAAATAAAAGACCTAGGGGAACAGGTGCATAGTTCCTTGAAGTGGATTTGCAGGTAGACAGGGTGATAAAAAGGCATTCAGCATGCTTGCCTCCATTGGTCAGAGCATTGAGTATAGGAATTGGGATGTCATGTTGCAGCTGTACAGGAGGCAGGCCACTTTTAGAATACCACACAAATTCTAGTCATCCTTTTAGATGATGGATGTTGTTAAACTGGAGAGGATGTAGAAAGGATTCACAAGGATTTTGTCAGAGCTCGAGTGTTTGAGATATAGGAGGGGTCGAGGTTTTCTTCCACGCCTCACCCCACAACATCAGAGGGGCATGGGGTGAATAGCCAAGGTCTTTTTCCCAGATAGGGAGTCCAGAATTAGAGGGAATGGCTTTAAAAAGGTGAGAGGGAAAGATAAGAAAAAAGGACCTCAGGAGTAATTCTATTTTTAAAAACAGAGGGTGGTGCATGTATGGAACAAGCTGCCAGAAGCAGCTGCGGAAGCTGACAATTACAAGATTGAAGGCGGCACCTAAATGGGTTTATGAATAGGTGGTGTTTTGAGGGAGGTGGGTAGAGGTCAGATTTGGATGTCTGGTCAGCACAGATGAGTTGGACCCAGGGAGCTGTTTCTTCTTTATAACTCCATGACCCTATGGCTCAGGAGAGTAAAGTTAACTTCCACTGTTCTAAAATAAACATGGGAAACCAGACAGACATTCAATGGACAGCCAGATGGCATGAGGAGGTTCCCAGACACCTCACTCCCTCAAAAAAAAAGTCAGATCAAAGACTAGTACAAGAATTTACCTTGGAAGGATTCTCTTATGTTCTAGGGTTCTAGATCTTTTCACTGAAATTAACACAACTGGTGAGGAGTTTGTTATGGACCAGGCTAGACAACCTCAAAAGCACTGAAGTAGCCCATACCCTGACTTTGCTAGTTGTTGCAAGCAGATGCTACATGGATATTGCAGGAGAGATGCCGCTGGTTAAAACATTTAGTTTGAAACAAAATCTGATTTTATTTACATGATGACTGAATGAAACAAAACAGAAGAGAATAGAACGCCAAATAATAACCTATCCAAAAACCCAGCAGATCATCCCCAACTTTGCTGTTCCAAATACTTGCAACAATCCCAACAAACATCCATTGGCACAAAAGGTAAAAAGCAAATACAGGAGCTACAGGACAGAGAGCATGGACGTGCTTCTCTTGGGTCCAGCAGCTTCACAATTACCTGACTGCTTTCAGTGAATAGCCAGACTGCTGAAAACCAAACCAGGAGGAAAGCGGAGCTGGGAGAACTGGCCGCTCCCCTTTCATGTACAAATGTGAGATGCTGGAAAAGCACACAGCAGGTCAGGCAGCATCAGAGGAGCAGAAGAATCAATGTTTCAGGCAAGAGCCCTTCATCAGGAAGGAGGCTGGGCAACAGCCTTTTATTTCATTGTACTCAGGTTTATTTTTAAAACGAACTTGAAATCCTTTTGCCTGAGGCAGTATCTGTTAGCTATCAAATTGGCCCCAAAACCCATCCAAGCCCAGACTTTTCAGAACCTGGGTCTCACAGAACATCTGGAAAACAAAAAAACATCAAAAGGACAAAAATAATCTTAAAGAGGAGCAACATCACCACAAGTCAAATGACCATGATCAGGCTCTCCTTCTAGTAGAGGGACAATTATGGAGAGATCGCGGTGGGTAAATGCAAGGATGGGAGGAAACAAGTACAGTGCAGAAAGTGGTGAAAAGGTAAAGTATGTGATCAAAATTACAAACGCAGAGAGGACAGAAACACTTTCAGCAAAAGAACAAAAACAGTAGTCGGATGACAAGAAAAAAACTTTCATAAAATTTGTCCAAGTAATGGAGTACATGGCTGAAAGACTTCAAAGGTGTCATTGGGTCAGACTAATGTAAATAAAGTGCAATTGAAAGGCACAGGGTCAATTAATCCACAGGCAAGTCTTATAAGTGAGGATTGTCAACACAAGTAGCTCTGGGGAAATGATAATGCAAAATAGCAAGCACCAAAATTCAGTTTTCGGGGAGTCAACTTCAAGTTATTGCACATTTGACAAACTTAGGAAAGTGCAAGTCACAAAAACTTTGATTATTGACGATTTTAGAGCTTTAGCATTTTTAATTTATTAAAACATACACCTAGTAGAAAGCGAGGACTGCAGATGCTGGAGATCAGAGTAGAGAGTGTGATCTCGGAATGATAAAGGGCTTGTGCCCAAAACGTGGATTCTCCTGCGCCTCAGATGCTGCCTGACCTGCTGTGCTTTTCCAGCATCACATTCTAAACATACACCTAGACAAAAACAACAGACATTTTTTTCACTCAGCAGTACTGCACATTTCTACAATGTTAGAGAGCCATAGAGACATACAGCACAGAAAACAGGATCTTCAGTCCAGCTTGTCCATGCCGACCAGATATCCCAATCCAATCTAGTTCCACCTACTACATCCCTCCAAACCCTTCCTATTCATATGGCTTTTAAATGTTGCAATTGTACCAGCCTCCACCACTTCCTCTGGCAGCTCATTCCATACACGTACCACCCTGTGTGAAAAGGTTGCCCCTTAGGTCTCATATCTTTCCCCTCTCACCCTAAACCTATGCCCTCTACTTCTGGACTCCCCCACCTCCGGAAAAAGACTTTGCCTATTTATCCTATCCATGCCCCTCATGATTTTGTAAACCTCTATAAGGTCACCCCTCAGCCTCCGATGCTCCAGGGAAAACAGCCCCAGTCTGTTCAGCCTCTTCCTGTAGCTCAGGATCCTCCAACCCTGGCAACATCCTTGTAAATCTTTTCTGAACCCTTTCAAGTTTCACATCTGTCTGATAGGAAGGAGACCAGAATTGCATGCAATTTCCAACAGTGGCCTAACCAATGTCCTGTACAGCCGCAACATGACCTCCCAACTCCTGTACTCAATACTCTGACCAATAAAGGAGAGCATACCAAACGCCTTCTTCACTATCCTATCTACCTGCGACTCCACCTTCAAGGAGCTATGAACCTGCACTCCAAGGTCTCTTTGTTCAGCAACACTCCCTAGGACCTTACCATTAAGTGTATAAATCCTGCTAAGATTTGGAGATGCCAGTGTTGGACTGGGTTGTATAAAGTTAAAAATCACAAGCACCAGGTTATAGTCCAACAGATGTAATTGAAAGCACTAACTTTCAGAGCGCATCAATCAGCTGAAGGAGCAGTGCTTTGGAAGCACTAGCTTTTGGAGTGCTGCTCCATCAGGTGGTTGATGTGCTCTGAAAGCTAGTGCTTCCAATTAAACCTGTTGGACTATAACCTGGTGTTGAGAGTTTTAACTTAGTCCTGCTAAGGAGATACTTTCCCAAAATGCAGCACCTCATATTTATCTAAATTAAACTCCATCTGCCACTCCTCAGCCCATTGGCCCATCTGAGCAAGATCCCATTGTAATCGGAGGTAACCTTCTTTGCTGTCCATACACCTCCAATTTTGGAGTCATCTGAAGACTTACTAACTACACTTCTTATGCTCACACCCAAATCATTTTATATAAAGTGAGGAAAAGTAGTAGACCTATGTTTCTTCTTTCTGGAGCTCCAACAAAAGTCAACATGGTTTTCAAATTGGGGTGTTGAACATTTGCAAGGTCAGAAGTGAAGTGATTCCCAAGCAGAGCCAGCAAAAAGAGGCCAGCCTAATGAAGGATGGAGATGTATGTTCTTCAGATATATAGCACTGAGTAATCTGGACACCATATCCTGGAGGGAGTACAGAGAGAACAGCATGCAGAACAACATCTCATACTTTTTAAGTGTATAGCTTTCTTCAAATATAACAATGTGTTGCTGCACTTGACAGGAGACCTGCTATCATGTTGTGCCACATTTATCTATGTTGCACAGCTCCCATACATCCATGTTGCTTATCTGCAAGCTGCGATGTCGGACATCCAACTACAGAGAGTTTGCTCCTTCTTTCTGGTGTCTATTTTACCCTGTGGAAGAGATCTCCAACTTTACAGCTCTGATCAAGCAGGTAAAACTCTTCTGCAGGTCACTTAAATTTGTTTTGCTCTTAAAATGTCAAGTTCCTCTTAAATGTTTCTTTTGGTGAATTTTTAGACTTCCATCTCAGTCCTTTGAAGTGTGAATACTATTTCCTCCCTACAGATTTGTTTATTCCTTCATGAGCACCACACAAGTGTATTCAAGATGTCTCTCTCTGCAATATATGCCTCATGATAGAAGTCACAGAAGATCATAGACTAGGAAGGACATAATTACATTTCAAACCTAAAACAGTTTTTGGTTAGGTTTGAGGCAAACAGTAAAAATGGAGAGAATGTAGCAACTTTTGCCCCTTGTCACCAGCTCAAACGTTTTGCTGATACATCCTTTAATCTTCACAAAGATCACTTCTGGCCATCTTCTATCTAATGTTTACACCACATCTGCCATTTTCTGTTTTCATTTATCCTAAGCAAATCTATCACCAGGTTTCAGTGTGACACTTCCCTTCTCATATTCCTTCAAACCATCATTTGTTTTGCTTTCTTTTGGTGTGTATTCAATCCATATTCTAAGCTTCTAGTTGTTACTCATCTGTGATATTTTGTAGGGCCACTTTGGTTTCTGCAATTAGTGCTGAGTCAGTATACTACATTATGTCCCAGCATCACAGATGCCAGCCTTCAGCCAATTTCATTAGCCATGTCTTGATATCACATGAAACATATGACAGCACTGTATACTGCAAAGGCTATTGGACCCTGACAACATTCCAGCAGTAGTACTTAAGACTTGCCCTCCCAAGCATGCCACAACTAAGCTGCTCCAGTATACAAACACTGGCACCTTCAAGAGTAAAAACTGCCCAGTTTAATGTCCTGTGTGCGCGCACACACACACACAAATCCAAACTAGATAGTGAACCAGAAGACAACCTAGACAGCACCTTTTAAAAACATGACTACTACCACCATCTAGAAGTACAAGGGCAAAGATACAGGGGACCCATAACCTACAGGTTCCCCTAAAAAGCTGCTCACCCCCCCACCATTCCTTCCGTGTCACTGGTTTACATTCTGGCAACTCCCTCCCTAACAGCATTGTAGATATATCTACACAAAACAGGCTGCAGTAGAGTCATACAGCACAGAAACAGACCCTTCAGTCCCATCAGTCCATACTGAACATAATTCCAAAGTAAACTAGTCCCACCTGCCTGCTCCTGGCCCATATCCATCCAAACCTTTCCTATTCATTCTGTGCAAGTGTCTTTTAAAACATTGCAGTTGTACCCACAACCACCACTTCAAAAGTTCATTTCACACATGAACCACCCAGTGTAAAAGCTTTGCCTTCATGCCTTAAAGATCGCTCTCCTTAAAAAGAAGTGCCCCTCGTCTTGAAATCCACCATCCTCAGGAAAAGACAACTACCAATAACTATCCACATATCTCATGACCTTCTGTAAGGTCACCCTCTCAACCTCCTGTGCTCCAGTGGAAAAAAAAAGGTCCCAGCCTTGCTTTATAACCTTCCAAATCCAGCAACATCCCAGTAAATCTAGTCAATCCTCTCCATTTTAAGTAATATCCTTGTTATAACTGGGCATCCAGAACTGGACGCAGTATTCCAGAAATTCAAAGAGGCAGCTCACCACATCCGTTTCAAGGGCAATAACAGACAGTTAATAAATGCTGGCCCAGCCAGGGACACATTCCCCGGGTGATTTTTAAAAAGTAAATGCTCTGCCTCTAATTTTTAAATCACTTGAATAAGATCTGAATATTTGATTTGTGTAGAGACTTAAATGTTGATGACAGTAAGCAGCCTTTTTACATTCCTTGCGTCACTTCAATCATTGTTCTTTTTCTACACCAGCACTCACTTTGTCACAATTAAAAAGCTCTGGATAAATCTCACATCTTTAATGTCAATGTCACATTTCTGTCAGTCACACTTCTGTCAGCTTTCAGGTGATAAATACAATTGAACTTTTTTTCCCCATGGGCGATGAAGCCTATGTTACCATTTATTTGATAATGTTTAAGTTAAATATTCCCTTGATGGCTCCTGTACCACACATACTGAATGCTGAGGACCCCAAGCTTTTGTGGACAGCTGAACACATATGGCACATTATAAAAGGGGGCAATTGGTGAATGGCCAATATAGGACATTCTAGACTGTAACACTGCTTCACTTAAATGCTATATCTTTTCACTTGCAGAAATTAGGAGCAATGCTCCAAAGAATGCAGGGCAGGATACCAACTTAGCATTCCCAGATTGTATGATCTCACGAAGAAATTCAGATGGTTTCCAAATAGAGCACCAATAATCGTCTGCACAAAGTAGGTACCGAGTATTACATATTCAGGGCTAAAGTGGTCTCCAACTAATTTCAAGTATTGCTGCCAAACCTCTATCTGCTAACTAGCAGCGGCCATTATCAAACTCTCAGAAGAGGAGTTATCAGATTCAAAAGGTCAACTCTGCTTTCCTCTACACTGATGCTGACAGATCTGTTGGGTTTCTCAAGCACTTGCCATTTTTATCTCGAAATTCTATCATCTGCAGTATTTTGCTTGTTCTTTTTGATTTCTCCTTGATCACATGACTGATGGGGCAGACAGGGCATTCAATCAAGAACCAAGGTTGCCTGGGACAGACTGTGGAGCATCTGTCTAGTATTCTTTGTATCTGAACAAGAATAAATGATTCCACTGTTGAGGGTTTCAAGGAAGTGCTCAGCAGAAAATTTCAATTTTCTAACTGCAGTAAAAACATGCAAAAACAAAGCGTAGCATTCTAAAGTTTTTACCGATCCTGACTTGCATTGTGCCTTTTCAGTGGTGAAGACTCCAGCAAACCACTGGCTGGTGTAGGCAAGTCACAAGGAAGTGAAGCACCAAAAATGAGTCAAATTAAAATTAAGTTGGCAGAACAATCAAACTTGTTATTTTACATGACGATAATTAACTCCATGCTATAACTGTCACAAGTACAGGCCAGAGTTCAGCAATGCCAAAAATAAACGTGAATACAAGAAAAGAAAAGGAAATTTCACCACCAATATTCAGTGCTTCTGCTGATAAATCTCTTCCTGAATATACTGCATCATCCCAGTGTTAAAATTTCATCTCTTAAGTCATTCCTAAACCCACTGGTCTTTCCCACCCTCTCAACACAAGATCACTGTTAGCCCATAAACCACAGTACACTGTCAGCTCCTTAACCATTTGTGCTTACATCTTCTCAAATCAAAGGTTTCACCAAAACCAATTTCACTATGTCACTGTCCAATATGCAGCCACACCAGCATACTAAACGCAGAGAAATGCTTTCACAGAATTTCAAATGCTTCAGTGTTTCCAAAGTGAGATTAATTACATAGACTTGACTATTGGAGCACCAGTCCAAAGTAAATTTCAGTACAGCACCTAAAAAAGGTGCTACTCTGAAGTAGTGTCCTTACTTCTGGATTAGAAGGACTGGATTCAAGTTCTGCCTGCTCCAAAAGTGTATCCTAGTATCTGAACAGGTTAATTCAAAACATCCAAAATGATATCTACTCCCTAAAAAGGAGCAGTGGAGAAAACAAAGTTCAAAGAAGCTGGTATGCCTCCACTGGCAAATTAATCTGCATTTAAAAGGTGCTATGTTTGTACATAATATGTAGAATCGTCAAGTGATGATAATCTTGATCCAATTTTTTTTTTTTAAAAAGTGTGTGTGATGGATTGGTATTGATGTTTAAAACACTGACACTGCAACACAGAACACACAACACACCCACATTTTGTGGAAAGTTTAGCTTCCCATATTATGTTCAGAGACTAGTTCTCTTAAAAGCTATGCAGACACTCATTTCATAGGGATCTTTCAAACTGGATTTGTTTGCACTATAAAATGCAGCTCATAAAAATGTCTGGAGTTGGCTGCATGTTTTGGTCTAAGCCCTCTATGCAACAGCATAAGTTTTTGGGGTGAATATATATTTCCACTTCAGTCCTTTTCTTGGTGCGATAATGTATCTAAGTGCGATACATTAATAGCAAAATTGCCTGGAGGATCCTAGAAATAGCTTGCTTCACTGTACAGCAGACATGGTGGCCAGTTTAAAAGAAAGTCATTAATGTCTCTGCTATAGTAACGGCAAGAGAAGGTTGACATGGCATGTGAAGTGTTTGCACAATAACATCGTTCACAGTAACAGTTCAAAACTATAATCATTAACCCAGTAGCTACATTATATCAACATAATACTGCCAAATCATGATAAAATAAGACACTTGCAAGAGTTTTGTTTAATCAGATGCTGGTCCATGTGAGTACAATTAAAAAAAACACATCTTAGTCAGTCACAAAAACAAATACATCCACACATGTACAAATGGAGGCTGGGACGGAAGAGATAGTACATCAGAAATAAGTTTGCTGACTGATATTCAGCCACCCCCCCCCCCCAAAAGAATTTCCTTTAAAACCAATGGCGAATCAATGATATCAGCCTCCAGCCTCCTCGTTACCCAGTCTCAGATAATGAAATTTGAAAGGATTGACAACACTAAACCAAAGATGAATTCCAGCTAAACCAACAATCTCAAAACCTCAATTAATAATTTCAGTTACCTTGTTTAAAAAAAAAGGGCATGAAGCAAATACCAACATTTACACCCAGTGGTCTTACAGTATGAGCCATCTTTAATTGTTGGTTTTACACCCAGGCATCCATGTTAGCCAAAAGGAAAAAAAACATGCAAAGTTACTCTCATACTTTTAACAAAGATTTACAGTCGCTCAGCCTCAACACTTACTATAATCAAATTCTCACTAGAAAAGGGTCATAGCATGTGCCATCTCAAACATGTCATTCAAACCAATACAGGCACTTTATTTTTAGCCTGTGGATTATTGAAATCAAGACCTCTTAATAGCAATGTCTATCAATACGGTTGTCAGCAAACATTTGTTAGATATTAACATTGCTAATTTTCTGTACTTTAAAGCTTGTAGGCTTCAGACTGCACTTACCTCTGAATTTCTTAGGTGGGTTGTTCAAGTCTCCAGCATCTGGCTGCACCACACATCGGTCATCTACAAGGCTATCAAAGAAATTTTTAAAAAAGGCTGTTACATAAACCTCAAGACACTCCATTTTTATTATTGGCTCTCTATTACTTTGTTAATTTTGGTTCTTTTCCTCTTATTGCAATTGACAATTCCCAACTCCATTGAGGCAACGTAGTGCACATAGAATGAGATCAAGGAGATTCCCTCATGCTAGCATCTCCTTCAGAATGCCACCAACCGAACAGTACATTGCTGAATGCTTTAGGTGAGCATTATCTCATGCAATGCATCAGCTTAACATTGGTAGGAGCAAAAATTAGGAAATCTCTTCCAGATGACCAAATAAAATATCAAAATACAAAAATGAACAACTAATGCAGTTTCAAAACAGAAGATCTTGTTTGTCCAAAATTTAGCAAGCTGGACATGTAATGAATCTGGATTGTAATAGAGATAGCTAATGAGGGTGCTGGACATGTAATGAATCTAGATTATCAAAAAATGCTTTTGAAAATATGTCACATAATGAACCAACAAGGTTAAAGTATATGGAAGTCAGGAGACAAGTAGCATGGAATGGATTGCCAGTTGGCTCCAATATAGAAACAGAGGGAATAAAAGGTACAGTAGTTATTCAGAGAGTGTCAAAGTGGAAAGTAATGGTCCATAAGGTTCAGTGCTGACCACTGCTAGTCACTTTTGATTACAGGTCTAAATTGTAAGTTCAAAATTTGCTGCAGCAACAATTGCAGGAAAACAGTCATGACAGGAGAGACTGCAAAAATTTACAGGCAGACATTTGTGAACATGCAACACAGACAAACTACTGGGCAAATTAGTAAAACGGAAGGTAGCACATTTTGGAATTTATTATTTGCAATATGTAAATCTCGGTAGGGCAAAGGAAGATGGGGATTTTTGAATACAAATATGCCAATCACAAAAAGTTGCACCCAACTAGGCAAGAAAACTGGCATAGTGCGACCCCAAGCCGTTTTAAATTCAAGCTTTTCCCAAATCATTGCACATTTAAAAGAGGAGATTAAACTTCAGAACTCAGTGATCAAAAACCTGGAACCCCTCAGTTCATTTTGGTGAATCTATCCAAAAAGATGACCAAAACTGATGCACTTCTGATCTGCAATTACTCAACCAAAAGCAGGAAAAACATTTGAAATAATATGTTTAACTTTGTTCATCCACCCTCCACCCAAAATCATCAGGGCAGAGCACAATAGTGGGAGCAGTCAAAGAATATCAGTGAGGAGGAACTGTGTGTCTAGGCGAGAGAGAGATGTATGGAATGAAGAAGTTTGTCGCTATGAAAACAAATCAAATCGAAGTTTGAGAATTAGTCAATTTAAGTATGCAGATAATTCTTTGAGAAAATTTAAAAAAAAGAGAGTTGGGCTGTTAAAAAGTTAACAGCTTGTTAAAAGTTAAAAACATTATGTTTCTTATACTAATGCAGTTGCATTAGCAACAATCTTCCCCCAAAACCAATTGCACGTAGTATGCTTTTTTCGCAATTTCTCTCAAAATAGATTAAATGATATTTCAAACAGTTACCTGACCATGGACGCCTACTAATACAGTGACAAAGACATTTGAACAGATGCTAATGATTAAAGCGTGGGGTGGACATAGCAGTGAAGCAGTGTCGAATCACAGGCTGCATTCAGGAAATCCAATTCTAATTTTCACACTTAGAATGCTCAAAAAAAAGTTTCACATATTGCTTGACATTTCAGAAAATGCTTTGCAAGCTTTAAAGACCCCATGTTTAGACATAAGGCATCAATCATTCCATTCCCAGCTCTAGCCAACCCTCAAAAGCCATTTACACCCAGGAAATTGAGCAAGCAATCCACCCTGCTCTCCCTCAAAAACATTCCTAACTGCAACAATGGGGTCAAAAAAAAAAGTATCTGCATTCAAAACAGCAGAAAAAAAAAACCCCACCACTTGTCAGGGGTGGAGGGGGGGGGGGGGGGGGGGTGGTGATGGAAGCTGAAGAAGCAGTCAACATTTCAAAGTCATAACCTTCAAATGGTACTGTAGTGCTTTTCTCCATGGGAATGAATAAAAATCTATTCAGGTGTTGTCTCAGCACTTAGATTCCTAAACTTCTTTCCTTAAAAAAGGCTCATTCCAGGGGAAATAGTTATACAAAACCCCATCAAGATGAACCAATCTTTATTTTCAGGCTAGACAAAGCACCATCAAGCTATTTGATCAGCACACTACTTACAGAACTAAAACCCAACCAGAGAAAAAGAATTTTTTTAAAAAAAGGGTAAATTTGAAGTGAGCCAAAAGGCTTTGTTAACAGAAAACAGTCGAGATAATCTACTCTGTAGCTGTAATGCCCATTTCTACATTCCCCTCTTTTACTCTGAAGTACTTATCTAAAGATCTTATTTGCCTGGCTAGCACACAATACAATACTTTTCTCTGTATCTCAGTACATCTGACAAGTAGTCAAATCAAACTTCCTTTAGGAAAGAAAGGACATTGGTTTTGGACTTACCAAAACAGAGAAGAGCACAATGGAGAGGTGAACACTTAGTGAAAGAATTTCAACAAAATGAATAGAAGGTTTAGTTTCCAATGGCATTTGTTTCCAATGGAGGGCAAAACTAGTGGAAAGTGCATTAGGGACCAGAGTTGGCCAAATGCCAAGTTATTGAAGAGCTATTGTCCTCTATCAGCTGGAAAGGCACCATTAAAGGAAAGCTCAGGAACTGAAGCACTGTAGGAGGTTTAGCCTTTTATTAGCCCAACATCAATGATGGCAATTCCAATATGACCTGAACAGTGTTACAATGCACTGCACTTCCTGAGCCATGAGCAGAACTGGCAGCTAAATGTGACACTCCTGCTTTCACAGGAAATAAAAGGTGCCCAACGAAAGTCCACTAAGAGTAAGACTGAATGGTGAAAATGGCATGATCAAGTCAATGAATGCAACCCTTATAGTGGATGCGTGATATCAGGCAGGGAATGTAAGACATGAAAGCAAAGAAACCAGAACCGATGCAGATAACCTAAAAATGGGTATGTTGAGGTGCAGACAGGAGATGACTTAGTTCGTGGACCCACAATGAGCGGCAGATAAACAATGCAATGCAGATGCCTCTAACAATGCTCTGGATCTCCACCTCTCTGGGATAATTCAGTTACAGAGGCAGGAACACAAGGATTTATCAGGAAAATAGCTCAAAACATAGGTGAAAACCAACAAATGGTCCTTCAATGAGGGAACACTCCAACCCATATGCAGTGCCAATATAGCGATTGGATTTCAACACATTTAATTGCAATTCCGAGCCACAGAGAACAAGTGCTTGCTAAATTGCAATGTGTCCCCGAGTACAGCACTGAAGGACGTTGGTGTTCAAAGTGAGCGAACAATTTAGTCAGCAAAGTCGTTCAGAAGCAAGACTGACGATGTTTATCATTATACATTAATGCCCTCGATATAAACCACAGTTAGAAAGCGCTTGTGACAGTGGTAGTGTCCCTGTCTTGGAGCCAGGAAGCCCAGGTAAAACAAAACTCCAACCTGCTCCAGAGTAGTTCGGGATAACATCTCTGAACTGGTTGGTTAGAAAAATATCCATAAACCACTGTTTTCGCTTATTTGCATTGGCTAGTGAGTAAACCAACAACTGGCGGTGATGCAGGAAAAGATCAAACCTTTCAGAACTTAGATGCCAGAATTCACCAAGATCCTCAGACACGTCACGTTGATACTGACGTTTGGTACATTTCCCCTCCCAGACAATTTGTCAGTTTTAATTCCATGGCAAGTTATTAATTCAGCAAAAAAAAAGTCTAACAAACCTACCAGCGGCAAGTTTATCTCATGCTTACCCTAAAGTACTGATGAACCCATTGACAGATCCTTCCGAGTACAAGGAGACGATATCTCCAATGTGAAGAAAACTCGACATTTTGTCAGACATCTCTCATCCCTTTCTCTCGGCGACCAAGTCAAGCACAATATCTCCACCTCTACAACGAGACGAATAATAAAAAAAACGTTAATAGCAAATAATAATCCTAAAATATATTTTTCAATAATTCAATATTAGCATTAAGATAAATCATCACCGTTAATATAGCTCCGCCAACAGTTATTTTAATCTTGAAGCATCCGAATTGCAATCTAAAATCAATAAACTCCAAACATAGACCTTCAGACTCAGAACGACCAAAGTGCAGAGAATTACATTCCACACAGTGACCGCTACATTTATGGACTAAACAATACAGACATCAAGCTGAGTGTTCGCCAGACAAGTTCAACAGGACATCGCAGATCGTAAGATAAATCGCAGCTTCAAACATGAGCCAACGGGGCACTGCATTTTATTTCAGCCCCGATGCCCTGAAAACCTGCAGACCCGTAATCCGCTTTCAAGTTGCAAGTTGACGAAGTTTACCTTCCTATTTAAAAAGGAGCATGAATGAACACAACGGCATATTTAAAACAGATAATTTCTTACATTAGGTAGGAGGGCTCCTTCGTTCTATCCGGCTTCACTTTCAAGTTGATTTGAAGTTATAGCAAGGCATTGCGCCTTTAAGAAGAAAGGGACCTGAAGAGTGGGAGCCCGAACAAATAGTGATGATAGAAGTAATATCTAGGTAGTACAGAGGAAGTCCATGGCTGCTCAGTCTTTTTTCATCCTTTCCAGTGAGACAGTTCCCGTTAGATAACACAGCTCTCCGCCAGCCCCTCTCTCGCTTGTAGCGATAGCAGCAGCTGTTACAAGCTTCTTCACCTATCAGCGAGCCCGCACGGTCCGCCATGCACCCTGGGATATGTAGTCCCGCCTCCCCGCATCTTCCGCCTGTTCCTAGACAAATTCGTGCAAACAAAGGACTACAGATCCCGGCGGGCCCCGCACCAATACGCGCGACCGGCACGCCCCCTCATTACCATTGGGAGGTCAGCCGGCGCGCGTTCCATCTCCTCCGATTGGCTGTTCCGTACGTCAGTCTGTAATCGCCCCGCCTATCGAACGCTTCAAAAAGTTTCCGCGAGGGACCCAACTTTTTTCAGTCCCGAAGCTGGGGTTTGCTCTCAGACTGGGTTGGCTTCCCTTTATGCTCAATCTTTTGAGAGTGTTCACTTGTCTTACAAATTTAAGTCAACAAGGAAAAGCACTTCAGAGCAAGCCGGAGTTCACACCTTCATAACTTTCAGGAACCAACGTGTGAACTCTTAATTTTTAATTGTGGTTTGTTTTTTTAAAATACCTTAGACCTTATTTCTGCGAGGTTGGGGTCGTGGTGGCTATCTAAACAACTTATCGACCTACGTTCGAAGCCCAAAACAAGTTGCGGTCACTCAGCAGTGGAGTGGATTGAAATGAAACCTCGGAAGCCAACTCAATTATCACTCAAACATGTAACCGCTGACAGGGCGCCGGATTGTAAACTATTTCTATTCCCTCAAACGCTCATTCAGGAGACCTGTTGAATATTTTACACGCACTCCTACACCCCACAGACCACTAACCAACTGGTGAGTAATGGGCTTGAATTCGATAACCGTCAACAAAGTCAATAAGTGATTAACATAGTTGAATGAGAATTGGATCCAACATAGTGGGAGGTGCAAAACAAGTACAAAATCCACAAGGCAAACAAATTATGCATCCAACCTTAAATCACCATCTTTATTTTCTGGGTAACCAAAGTCAGCCATTAGGTTTACCAGTTAACATTTATTTCAGGTCCTCACACAATGGTCATTAAGAGAAAAAGTTTTATAGTCACGAAACCAAGTACACTTGAGGGTTCGGTGACAGCTTATTTGCCACGCCTTTCACTGACAACATTGATTTGCATAAAGTCTGAAGGAACCATTTAGTGCCAAGGATAAGTGATGAAGGACATCTCATCACATGCCATTTTTTTGCCACAAATAGGGCATTGGGAAATGCACTTAGAATGAAGTCCTCTCATATTTCTGAACTTAATTCACATTGCTACATGGTAGTTAGCAACAACAGCTTCAGATTGGCAATACAGGAGAGACAATCAATATCTCCTGAACCACGAAACACTAGTCTTCCAGGGGAGCTTATTTAACTTTTTTCCGCAAAATTAATTGAGCAGTGTGCATGTAAGCCTGACACTATTAACAAAATAATCCAGGAAAGCAGTTAACTTTCTTCACCCGGACACCTTATGTGTTTCCAATAATATTTTGCTTTTTCACATTGATGAGAAACAAGTACAGGATAATCACAGGTCAGTGGGAGTATCCCTACTTGAATTCGAAGCTGGTGATTGGGGCCCATTCCAAACAACCTGAGAATGCAGACGTCGAAGGACTGGCCCTGAGCACTGGGCTGACAGCCAGTGGAGGTCATCTCGTCATAAAGAGGAGATGAGCACCTACAGTTTTGTTTACAGTACAGGTAAGAGAAACCACGAGGAAGGCAGTTGGAATCAATTTCAACTACATTTCCATCCTATGTATCTTGTAACTTAAAGCCTACCTAAGGGCATACCAGAATAGATAGCTTAGTGTCAGGCGTTGCAAAGTCTATAATGTTTATTGACAAAATATACTAATTACATGCACTCTGAAATGTCACAACGCCTTTACTAAGTATATCGTCTTTCCATCTTTGCATTAATCTGAAGCTCAATCTTCAAAAGTTCCTTTAGTTACAAATCATAATCGTGTGAATACTACAAACAGAAAATACAGATTTTGTTGTAGATCTGTCCAATTTGTAGCACATCTTATGAACATACTTGTACATTCAAAAAGTCTAACAGCAATTTAAAAGAATAAAATAGGAACTACAAACTCATAATTAATATAATTATTCCAATCAAATGTTGATACAGCATGGAGCAGCAATTAAGAACAGACCGAAATTGTAACTGCAAATAATAAAATAAATTCCCTTACTCAATAAATAATCGAAATAAAATATACAATACTATTACAATATACATTTATTTTTAGCAAACTGAGCTAACAACACATATTCGATCACCGAAAAAAACTAACCTTTAACAAAAGAACAAATTAACACAGCTGTATCCACAAAGATGTTAAAGCTGCAGATGATCACAGCTCACGTCGAAGTCCTCCAACGTTGTGGGGCTGTGCGAGGATGAAGCCCGGCCTTGATAACCTTCTTGTTCACCCCCCTGCTCGTCGGTAGTACGTGAAACGAACGGTTTGATTGGTCGGCTTATATCACATGGTTTACGTTACGGACCGGAAGAGAAGCAGATATCAGCCATTTTTTTGTATAATTCACCCAACTCGGAGTTGCTTGTTTTTTATTAAAACTTGTAAAACAAAACCCAGGAAGGTGGATGGTTGTAGGAACCTGGTATGCTGGATGAAGCACGTGGCTCGACGGCGGGTTGCGGCTGCGGAGTCCCGGGGCCTAGATTTGTGTCAGCTGATGGATCACATGACCCACAGTTCCAACATGGCGCTGCGCAGGTCGAGGAGTTTGCACGGGAAAGGCTCGATTGTTTATTTCAGCCTCAATCTGTTTGTCATGTTAGTTTGTGCGAGTTCAGCATTTGCAACAAATCTGTCACCCAAAGACCCTGGCTCCTCCTCGGGTTGTGGCTGCACTAGTCGTCGGGAAGCTGCTGGCGATTTCCCTGACACTCCACATGACAGCGTCTCATTAGCGAAACAGGCAGCTGCCAAATACTCTAAGGAGGCTAATGTTGTTGGTCAGGAGATCACAGAAGACCACAAGCCAGACTTGGAAAAGCGCACTAATCAGGTAGTGACCTGGTCTGTCTCACTTAACGTACCCGGACTGGTGTATCTACCTGCAGTGTTACTTTGCACGTTTCGCTCCAGCTAAAGACATTGATGGAACAAACCTGTGTGGTGTGATCTACTGGAGTGTTTGCAACTTGTGGCAAAATGTAATTATAATATCTAGGCACCTACTTGTATAGGAATTAACTAAGTAAAATAAATCCTTGTATCTCACAGTATTCTTCACGATCTCCTGTCATCCCGGAGTCCTTTACACGCCAAAAGTACGTCTGAAGTGTAGTTGTATTAGAGGAAGTCAATTAAATACTGTGGCTGCAAGGGTAGTTCAGAGACTGGGACCCCAGTGGTGAGTAGCTTCTAACCTTGTAATGTCACCGTTCAGATACAAGTAAGGAGCATGATGGAATACACTCCGCCTAACTAGATGAATACAACTTTAATAGTACAAACATGACACTTTCCAGGACAAAGCACACTTAAGTGGCACCTCACCTGAAAATATCTCAAAGATTCACTCGCTCTTTCACTGACATTGGCAGCATTGTGTACCCTCAACAAGATGCTTTGCATTAATTTTGATTGGGTTAATGTCTGGTATAGTGTGAATAGCTTATTTGTGGTGATATGACAGAGCTTAGTGAAGTGTGATCATTGTTTCAGCAGAGTTAACCAAAATTCTGTAAAATTGCCCATAGTTCCATATTAAATTACTACTTGTTCTTAAAATTATCAAAGATCTAACAATCTCTGCTAAGTCAGACTAACCAACATACAACGCAACTCATAATTCTTTCAACAAGATCTTCTAAATCAGTGACTTCTCTTCTGCAAATGAAAAGGGCAACAGATGCATAGGAACACTACATATTGCAGCTTCCCATTCAAGGCATATACCATCCAGTCAGTTATAATTGCTTCAGCGTTGCTGGGTCAACATCCTGCAACTTCTTACCTAACAGCAGTGTGAGTGTCCCAATGTGTCAATGACCGCTGTGGCTGGAATAGGCAATAAACACTGGTCTAGCCAGTAACATCCACATACCATGAAAAAAGAAATAAAAATGCTACTATTGGAAGGGTAAGGTTAGCAACATTTCTGTTCTCTGTAAAGACTTTTTTATATTATTAATATGATGTGAATTAAATCACTGCCCTGAGGTTTTTCAAGAATATCCAATTTATTTATCCCTCATTTTCTCAACACCATTATAACTGATAAATAGAATAAAAGGTTATTTGCCCAATTTTGCCTAAGCTAGTCAATTCGATGCACCCAAGGTTTCCTCTGTATTTTTGAAATTTTTCTTTTCTGAATATGTATCTAATTCCTTTTTAAGGAGTTATTGAATCTGCTTCCCCGACATTTCAAGAGTTAGATCTACGATGCTTGGAGACAGTAACTTTGGATGTTTGAGATAGTAGATAAAAGTTTAAAAGTGATGAGTTAAAGAGTCATAGAACATAGAACCTAGAAGAATACAGCGCAGTACAGGCCCTTTGGCCCTCGGTGTTGCGCCGATCCAAGCCCACCTAACCTACACTAGCCCACTATCCTCCATATGCCTATCCAATGCCTGCTTAAATGTCCATAAAGAGGGAGAGTCCACCACTGCTACTGGCAGTGCATTCCATGAACTCACGACTTGCTGAGTAAAGAACCTACCCCTAACATCTGTCCTATACCTACCACCCCTTAATTTAAAGCTATGCCCCCTCGTAATAGCTGACTCCATACGTGAGATGTATACATAGAGATGTATAGCACATAAACAGACCCTTTGATCCAACTTGTCCATACCGACCAGATATCCCAACCCAATCTAATCACGCTTGCTAGGACCTGGCCCATATCCCTCCAAACCCTTCCTATTCACAGACCTATCCAGATGTCTTTTAAATGTTGCAATTGTACTAGCCTCCACCACTTCCTCTGGAAGCTCATTCCATACATGTACTACCCTCTCCATGAATAAGTTGCCCCTTGGGTCTCTTTTATATCTTCTCTCACCCTAAACCTTCTAGTTCTGGACTCTTTCCCCCCTCACCCCAGGGAAAAGACTTCATGTATTTATCCTATCCATTCCCCCGTTGACTTTATAAACCTCTATAAGGTCACCCCTCAGCCTCCGACGCTCCAGGGAAAACAGCCCTAGCCTATTCAACCTCTCCCTGTAGCTCAAATCCTCCAACCCTGGCAACGTCCTTGTAAATCTTTTCTGAACCCTTTCAAGTTTCACAACATTTTTCCAATAGGAAGGAGACCAGAATTGCACGTAATATTCCAACAGTGGCTTAACCCATGTCCTATACAGCTGCAACATGACCTCCCAACTCCTGTACTCAATACTCTGACCAAACGCCGCCTTCACTATCCTATCTACCTGCGACTCCACTTTCAAGGAGCTATGAACCTGCACTTCAAGGTCTCTTTGTTCAGCAACGCTCCCTCAGACCTTTCCATTAAGTGTGTAAGTCCTGCTAAGATTTACTTTTCCAAAATACAACACCTCGCATTTATCTAAATTAAACACCATCTGCCACTTCTCAGCCCATTAGCCCATCTGATCAAGATCCTATTGTAATCCAAGGTAACCTCCTTCGCTGTCCACTACACTTCCAATTTTGGTGTCCTCTACAAATTTACTAACTATACCTCTTATGCTCGCATGCAAATCATTTATGTAAATGACAAAAACTAGAGGCCCCAGCACCGATCCTTGTGGCACTCCACTGGTCACAGGCCTCCAGTCTGAAAAACAACCCACCACCACCATCCTTTGTCTTCTACCTTTGAGCCCAATGGCTAGTTCTCCCTGTATTCCGTGAGATCTAACCTTGCTAGCCAGTCTCCCATGGGGAACCTTGTCGAACACCTTACTGAAATCCATATAAATCACACCTACCATTCTGCCATCATTAATCCTCTTTGTTACTTCTTCAAAAAACTCAATCAAGTTTGTGAGATGTGATTTCCCACACATAAAGCCATGTTGACCATCCCTAATCAGTCCTTGCCTTTCCAAATACATGTATATCCCGTCCCTCAGGATTCCCTCCAACAACTTGTCCACCACTGATGTCAGGCTCACTGGTCTATAGTTCTCTGGCTTTTCCTTATCACCTCTCTTAAACAGTGGCACCACGTTAGCCAACCTACAGTCTTGCAGCACCTCACCTGTGACTATCGATGATACAAATATCTCAGTAAGAAGCCCAGCAATCACTTCCCTAACTTCGCACAGAGTCCTAAGATACACCTGATCAGGTGCAGGGGATTTATCCACTTTTATGTGTTTCAAGAAATCCAGCACTTCCTCCTCTACAATATGGATATTTAGCAAAATGTCACCATCTATTTTCCTACATTCTGTATCTTCCATATCCTTTTCCACAGTAAATACTGATGCAAAATTCTCGTTTAATATCTTCCCCAATCTCCTGTGGCTCCACACAAAGGCTGCCTTGCTGCTCTTTGAGGGGCCCTATTCTTTCCCTAGTTGCGCCTTTGTCCTTTAATGTATTTGTCAAAACCCTTTGGATTCTCCTTAACTCTATTTGCCAACACTATCTCCCCTTTTTGCCCTCCGGATTTCTCTCTCAAGTATACTCCTACTGAGGTGATGGTAAATCTTTTGACAGTTCTTGGTGGGAAGGACTTGGTGGCTGTGACTGAAGACAAGAACGCTTTCTTGTTCACCTGTGATCTAAAAATTCATAACAATAAAACAGCGGCTTTAGTGTATTGTGACTGAGGAGGATAGGGTTAAACTGTGACAGTTCTCGGTGGTATTAAAATGAACAGACAAATGGTGGATGGAATTAATACAGAGAAATACGAAGCAATTCATTTTGGGAGGGAGAATGATGAGAGGCAAAAATAATGGCAGTGCAGATGCACCTGGGGGTGTAATTCATTGAAAGTGGCAGGGCAGATTGAAAAACGTTTTGATAAAGTTTGTAGCATCTTGGCTGTTAGAAATAAGAGTATAGAGTGCAAAAGCAAGGAAGTTGGGCTGAAATTATATAAAACTTCGCATTTAGTCTCAAGTGGAGTATGTGCAATCCCTGCGTCATGTGTTTGGCAGCTTGTAAAAGCATTGGAGAGGATGCAGACAAGATTATTGTGAATGGTGAAGTGACCATAGTGTGGAGCACATTGCTATTTCTGCAGAGGACCATGACTGACGGCCTTCTGTGCTGTAACAATTCTGTGATTCTGACGGCAGTGTTTTGGTGGACAAGAAAAAGGAAACAGCCGTATAATGTAAAAATTATGGGTTGTTACAGAAATATCTGCAAGCTCGGAGTTAAATCAGATGGTATATATTGCAAACAGCGTTAATGTAAAATGAATCAGAAAAGGCTATTTGGTCTATTGAGTGTGATGTTTTCACAGGCCAAGTACAATCTGCCCAATTATTGATTGTATATCACTTTAATAAATCAGCAGAATGGGCCTTTGCCAAGATTTTCCCAAATCTCCATAGATAACTGTTCATTAATTTTCATTACATTAATGTAGACTTAGACCATCATTATTCATAACTGCCAATTTGCTTCTCTTGTGTGTTAATTATTCCAGCATAACGAAAGCAATTTTGGTTGCTAGAGTATTGAGGCTTTTAGTATTTAATCCCAATCTCATTTCAAGCATTAATTCCATGAAGAAAAAAACCTTGCACTTCGAGTCATAGAGATGTACAGCATGGAAACAGACCCTTTGCTCCAACCCGTCCATGCCAACCAGATATCCCAACCCAATCTAGTCCCACCTGCCAGCACCCGGCCCATATCCCTCCAAACCCTTCCTATTCATGTACCCATCCAAATGCCTTTTAAATGTTGCAATTGTACCAGCCTCCACCACTTTCTCTGGCAGCTGATTCCATACACATACCACCTTCTGCGTGAAAAGGTTGCCCCTTAGGTCTCTTTCATATCTTTCCTCTCTCACCCTAAACCTATGCCCTCTAGTTCTGGAATCCCCCACCCCACAGAAAATACCTTGTCTACTTACCATATCCATGCCCCTCATAATTTTATAAACCTCAATCAGGTCACCCCCCAGCCTCTGACTCAATGATCCAGTAAAAACTGCCCTAGCCTATTCAACCTCTCCCTGTAGCTCAAATCCTCCATCTTTGGCAACATGTAAATATTTTCTGAACCCTTTCAAGTTTCACAACATCCTTATGATAGGAAAGAGACCAGAACTTCACATAATATTCCAACAGTGGCCTAACCAATGTCCTGTACAGCTGCAACATGACCTCTCAAATCCTGTACTCAATACTCTGACCAATAAAGGAAAGCATACCAAATGTCACCTTCACTATCTTATCTAACTGCGACTCTACATTCAAGGAGCTCTGAACCTGCAGTCCGAGTTCTCTTTGTTCAGCAACACTCCCTGGGACCTTACCATTAAGTGTATAAGCCCTGCTAAGATTTGCTTTTTCAAACTGCACCACCTTGCATTTATCTAAACTAACTCCATCTGCCACTCCTCAGCCTATTGTTCCATCTGATCAAGATCCTGTTGTAATCTGAGGTAACCTTCTTTGCTGTCCACTACACCTCCAATTTTGGTGCCATCTGCAAACTTATAAACTATACCTCCTATTTTCACATCCAAATCATTTATATAAATACTAAAGTGTTTCTTTGAATTAATTAGCTCATGTCTCTTGGTAGTTGATTCTCTGGCTTTCTGACTTCATCTGGGTCAAAAACGCTGTCAGAGTCAAGGTTTTCTATAACGGATATTAATAGTCAGTTGCAGCTACACCTGGTCTCGGAAATGGATATTCTCACCACTACTTCAATTTGAGGCTTAGAGTCATAGATTTGTACAGCATGGAAACAGACCTCTCGGTCCAACTTGTCCATGCCGAACAGATATCCCAAATTAGTCCAGTCTCATTTGCCAGCATTTTGCCCATATCCCTCTCAACCCTTCCTATTCATGTATCCATCCAGATGCCTTTTAAATATTCTAATTGCACGAACCTCCACCACCACCTCGAGCAGCTAATTCCGTACATGCACCACCCTCTGCATGAAAAGGTTGCCTCTCGGGTCCCTTTTATATATTTCCCCTCTCACCTTAAACATATGTCCTGTAGTTTTGGACTCACCTACCCTATCTATGCCTCTCATGATTTTATAAACCTCTATAAGGTCACTCCTTAGCCACCTCTGCTCCAGGGAAAATAGTCCTGCCTATAGTTCAAACCCTCCAAACCCAGCAAATTGTCTTTGTAAATCTTTTCTTCACCCTTTCAAGTTTCACAACACCCTGCTTTTAGTGGGGAGACAGGAATTGCACGCAGTATTCCAAAAGTGGCCTAATCAGTGTCCTGTACAGCCACAACATGACATCTCAACTTCGTGCACTGACCAATAAAGGCAAATGTGCCAAACACCACCGTCACTACCCTGTCTGTCTGCAACCCCACCTTCAAGGAACTATGCACCTGCAACCCAAGAACTTTGTTCAGCAACACTCCCCAGGACTTTACCATTAAGTATGTAAGACTTTATGTTCTCACTGAATCCCCATCCATTTTACTACTTGTAGTTTTTTTGTCCCATTGTCCTAGCAATTCTCTCTCCTACCATTTCTCTTTCATATTAAGCTGCCAGTTCCACAATGCAAGCCAATCTTGTTACCGAGTTGCCCATCAGCCTAAATGATAAGTTTTGGCAAGATGTTTGTCAGAAGAGGTATCAGAGTGAAGCTTGGTTCTGTCCTTGCCAAACATTCTGGTGTACTCACATCCAGCAAAGATCACTGGATAGCAATCAGAAGTAGGTTCCCAGGCCAATTCTTTCTCCAGCCCTGAGTCATTGGAATCAATTGTGATGAATTACACATAAGCAGGCAGGTATTAAATTACTGTGGTACAGCAGGGCTCAGAAACTGAGACCTTCCTTGTCTATACGGTTAAGGCACTCACTTTCTTGCCAAAAAGTCATTTGGTTGGTCTGTGGTCCATGTTAGATATTTTAGGCCGTATGTCTCAGTCAAAACTTCAAACAGTAATTTAAGATGAGGGTAGTGTAAAAAAACAAAGTTAGATAGAGATTCCTAATACACTGGACAATGGGTAAATAGGTAGAGTCTGAAAATAAAAAGGACCTATTCTCACTATCCCCTTTGTGTGCTGGAAAGTGAACTGTGCATTAGATAAACCAAATTTCAGAGGAACAGGAAGGTAACATACAAAACTAAATGCAGAACTGTTTGAATAAAATAGATAATTGTATTACCTTCTCCACTACGAACCATTATTCCATACAAGGTGACTGTTAACTTTTGATTTTCTACGCTGAGATTATGAATGAGAGAAATTTCACCTACAAAGCAGGTCTATGCCCGGCCACTTCCTGTTTCTTTCGCTTCCTTCGCAAGTTCGTGTTACCAAATCCAAACTGCTTGTCGCAGCTTCTCGCTGGCTAGAATGTAAATATTATATTTAAAAAATGGTGTGTTTGGTTGTACATTCTTAATCTTTGAGAAATAGAAATGGATACCGCTAACTGGAGTAAATCAGAATCATTCTCTAGAAAGATTGCAGAGGAATCAATGAAAATGCTTGCAAATGGGGTGTCTACTCACTAACATGTTTTTGCTGATTGCTCCTCACTAAATGCAATTCGATAAATAGCTATTTTTCTGACATTGACTATCTATCAATTTGATGGAAACACAAATGTTGTCCTGTCTGTTTTTTCTATTGTAGCCATTGGGATGAAGCAGCTGTCATTTTGCTCATACATATTGCCCCCCACTTGCATCCCACCTGCAGTCCCAAAGAAAATCCTCACAAGGCAAGTGCTCAATCTCAACAGAGCACTTCTGAGCAAACTGAGCTGCTTCATTTCCCTGTTCTAGGATTGAAACAGTAGTAGAGTCTGCTTGAACTTGGAACTGTTTTCCCATGATGGCAAAGGATTGGAGAGATGAGAAATTGCTCCCTTGCTGTCCACAAGGGTTAAGAAGAGTTGTTTTAAAAAAAGTATGAAAATTGAATAAACCTTTCATGTGTGAAGCAGCTGAAGGAATGTAATGTTGAATGTCTGATTGCACAGCAGCATGTGGGAGAAAATCACAGATCAGTGTTCACTAACAGAATGGATGTTGTAGGGAATCTCCAGGATCTATTAAGATTTGTGAATACAGGAGAGCTATTTCTCTGTTGTCTGAAATTTGGGAAGAAATACTGGTGTCATGTAACACTAATATTCTGTTTGCTTTGATCAATATCACGTATTAAAGGAGAAATAGTTATTGCTTGAAATGCTCCTCAATTTTAAAAATCAAAGAATACTCACCAGAATTTTGAATGATTTTTATTAAGGCATCAATATAGTCCTTGGTCATTTTTTTTTAAGCCTGACAATTTGGACGTCTGAATCTTGAGCATTCTTTTATTCCATCGTGCTCTGATTGTCAAAAAGACTGGAAGGAAATAATGATTTATTCTGGGCTTACAACTGCATTATGGGTTTCTGTACTATAATGTAGAAAGTGTCATCTTTTCACTGGCAAAGCTACTCTCTCATATTGGCAAACTTGTAGTTTTGCATGCTAATGGTTCCTGGAACCTGTCACAATGTGTCTAAGCTACATTTCTGCATAATTGCTCAGTGTCATGTACCATTTACGGGATGGAATCCGTCTCCAATTTAAAACTGTTTTTAGCACCAGCATTTTGAAGTTTATTACTTTAATCTAAGCAGCATGACCAAGGTGTGTAATTACCCAAAATAATTCTCAACACTTAAAAGGAAGGTTTTCCACTGTTTAATTTTCAGTGCATCTTGCTTGGTACCCTTTTCGTAATCGTTCCACTTTACCTGTCAAGGGGGTTGGCTGAAAGCTTAATAGAATCATTAATATCTTGCATGATGTTGTGCATCATCGACTTCCCCAAATAAATAAAAGACGCAAGATCGACATAGCGTATCAGTGATATCTTGCATTCAATCCTCGATCATTTGATTTTCTTGCTTTTAATAAAAATGGCTATGGTTTGGTAATGAATTAGTCATATTGTCATACAGCACAGAAACTGAAACTTCAATCCCACTCATCCGCACCAGCCAGATATCCTGAACTGATCTAGTCCCATTTGCCAGCATTTGCCCCATATTAAACCCTTATTATTCATGTAACCATCCAAAAGCCTTTTTAAAGATTGTAATTGTAACCTCTGCCTCCACTTCCTCTGGCAGCTCGTTCCACACACAGACACCACCCTCTCCTTGAAAAGGTTACCCCTTGGGTCCTTTTTTAAATCTCTCCCTCTCGCCTTCAACTTATACCCTCTAATTTTGGGTATCCCCCACCATAGGAAACAAACCTTGGCTATTCACCCTTCAAAAGTTTACAAATGTCTATAAGGTCACTCCTCAGCCTCCGTTCCAGGGGAAAAATCCCCAGCCTATTCAACCTCTCTCTATAAATGAAATCCTGTAATCCTGGCAACATCCTTGTAAATCCTTTCTGCAGCCTCCAAGTTTAACAACAACCTTCCTATAGAAGTTGGCGCTAGTAAGATTGACAATAATTTTCTCTATCAGTCATCAGTTCATTGAGGTCTTATGATTGACCACCATTCTCAGTGTATTCTCTCATTATATAAGATGGTGCTGATACCAGGTGGAGTGTTTACCATGGGAACTGATGAACCAGCAATACCTCAGGATGGAGAGGGCCCAGCCAGAAAAGTTCAGGTCAAGCAGTTCTACATGGATATGTATGAAGTCACCAATGCTGAATTTGAGAGATTTGTCAAAGCTACCGACTACACCACAGAGGTATGAAGTCCTTTTAAGCTTTCTATTGTTCCTTTATCATTGTATTTTTTGAGCAAAAAGTATCTTTCTACTGTCCAGTGTTTCTTCATGTTTCTTGATTAAAATCTCTTCCCTGAACTAGGATATCATCCATTGCACCCAGTAGTACTTTGGCAGCAGCTTGCATTTTAAGGTTCAAATAAAATGCTAAATGGTACTTCACAAAAATGGATGTCAACTTAAAGAACCTGAGATTAGGAGTTGCGATTGATAGTTTTCTTCTCTGGAAAGGTAAACTTTTAAAGGAGGGAAAGTGGTTATGGAGGGAATTGTAGGAAGTAAGTAGTGGAAGACAAAGCATGGGTAGCAGGAACCCAAGCTTTAGTTGGAGGAATGGAATATTTGGGGAAGGGGAGCTTGTCGGGCTGTAGGAATGTAGAGAAATTGGATGAGGTGAGGCCCTGGATTGCTTTGAACATTGAACTAGCTAAGCAATTAACAAATTAAGGTAAGTAGTTACACTCAGTCAAAGGTTTCCATTCCTTGGTGTTTTCTAAGGTGGTGGTGGTGGTAGTGATGAGAAAAGATGTTCTCAACTTGTCAAGGTTCAAGGTCGTGAGGTTCGCTGTCGAGAGTGTGTTGCTGGGAAAGGACAGCAGGTCAGTCAGCATCCAAGCAGCAGGAGAATCGACGTTTCGAGCATAAGTACTTCATCATTCCTTGGTCAATGCCCCACAATCTCCGTTCTTGCCTCGCTCAGGAACCTGTGGTAGATACCATCAGGCCATGAGCACTTCACCACTTTAATGCTCTTCAAGAGACCTAACACCATAGAGTCATAGAGATGTACAGCATGGAAACAGACCCTTCGGTCCGACCAGATATCCCAACCCAATCTAGTCCCACCTGCCAGCAATTGGTCCATATCCCTCTAAACCCTTGCCATTCATATATCCATCCAGATGCCTCTTAAATGTTGCAATTGTGCCAGCCTCCACCACTTCCTCTGGCAGCTCATCCCATACACGCATCACCTGCTGCATGAAAACGTTGCCCCTTGGATCCCTTTTATATCTTTCCCCTCTCGCCCTAAACCTATGCCCTCTAGTTCTGCACTCCCCCACCCCAGAGAAAAGACTTCATGTATTTATCCTATCCATACACCTCAGATTTTATAAACCTCTATAAGGTCACCCCTCAGCCTCCGACGCTCCAGGGGAAACAACCCTAGCCTATTCAACCTCCCCGATAGCTCAAATCCTCCAACCCTGGCAACATGCTTATAAATCATTTCTGAACTCTTTCAAGTTTCACATCATTCCGATAGGAAGGAGACCAGATTTGCACGCAATATTCCAACAGTGGCCTAACCAATGTCCTGTACAGCTGCAACATGATCTCCCAACTCCTGTACTCAATACTTTGACCATTAAAGAAAAGCATACCAAATGCTGCCTTCACTATCCTATCTACCTGTGACTCTACTTTCAAGGAGCTATGAACCTGCACTCCAAGATCTCTTTGTTCAGCAGCACTCCCGAGGACCTTACCATTAAGTGTATAAGTCCTGCTAAGATTAGCTTTCCCAAAATGCGGCACCTTGCATTTATCTAAATTAAACTCCACTTCTTTCTTGATCTCAAAATGCATATTAGCATGCCCTAGGGTATTAGCTCCACACAATCCTCATTATCCTTCTCTTGGGTGAATACAGATGGAAAGTACTCATTTAGGATCTCACCCACATTCTCTGCCTCCAAGCACAAGTTCCTTCCTTTATCCTTGAGTGTCCTACCTTCTCCATAGTTATCCTATTGTTTCTAATGTATCTATAGAATGCTTTGGGATTCTCTTTAATCGTACTTGCCAAGGTCATTTCACGGCCCCTTCTCGATCTCCTAATTCCCTGCTTGAGTTTCTTCCTGCTTTCTTTATATTCCTCATGGGCCCTGTCCGATTCTACTTTCATAAACCTTACATGTGCTGTTTTTGTCCTTTTTAACTAAATTCCTAGTTTCTCTTATTACCCAAGGGCCCCTTACTTTGCTATCCTGTCCTTCCTCTTCCTGGAACATGCCAGTCCTGAACTCTGATCAGTAGGTCTTCAAACAATTCCCACATGGACTTGCCTGATAACAACAACTCCCAAGTAAGACTTCCTGTCTAATACTAACATAATTTGTCCTCCTCCAATTTAGTCCATTCCCACAAGGTCCTGACTTATCCTTATTCATAGCTATCTTAAAACTTAAGGAATTGTGATCACTGTTTCCAAAATGCTCTCCTATTAAAAGGTCAGTCACCTGGCCAAGCTCATTAACCAGTACAAAGCCCAGCTCCTTTAGTTGGACTATCCACATATTTTTTCAAGAAGCCCTCTTGGATGCACTTAACAAATTCTGCTCCATCTAAGAGAAAGTCAGGACTGCAGATGCTGTAGATCAGAACTGAAAAACGTCGATTCTCCTGCTCCTTGGATGCTGCCTGACCTGCTGCGCTTTTCCAGCAACACATTTTCCAGCTCTGCCCCATCAAAGCCTCTCGCTCTAATATTGGGGAAGTTAAAGTTACCCACTATGACAACTCTGTTTCTATTGCATCTTTCAATAATCTGCCTACATATTTGCTCCTCAATGTCTTGGTGGCTGTTGGGGAGTCTATAGTGTAATCCTATCAGAGGGATCGCATTTTCTTATTTTTGCGCTTTACCCGTATTGCCTCAACTCTCCAACATGTCCTCTCTGTGTGCAGATATGACATTCTCCTCCCCCCCCATTAGTAATGCAACTGCTCTACCTCTTTTACCTTCCTTCCTATCTAATTTGAAACAACAAAACCTTGGAACTATCAGCAGCCAGTTCTCTCTCTGAACCAAATCTCTGTGATGGCAACAACATCATTGTCCCATGTGCTGATCCAGTCTCTAAGCTCATCTGCCTTGCCTATAACACTTGTATCTCTGAAGGCTAAAGTCTGAAATGTCAATTCTCCTGCTCCTTGTATGCTGCGCTTTCCCAGCAACACACTCTCGACTCTGATCTCCAGCATCTGCAGTCCTCACTTTCTCCTTGCGAGGTTCACTGTTTGGTAAAGGTTAAATCTGTCAGTTTTGGAATACAGAGCCCAGCAGAGATTTACAGAGAAAACCAGTTCCTTGCTCTTCAACTCATTGCTCTCTTTCAGCCTGCAAGAAATGAACCTGATTAGGATGGCCTGACCTTTCCCTTTTCAGTGCTCATCACCTGCTACACCGAGTGCCACATTTACGCTTATCCTTATAAAACCAATGTGCTTCCAGATCTCTCTGCCACAGTTTCCAGTTGACAATAAAGAATTTGCCAATTGTGGCACGAATCATCCAAGTCTTCCTGGGGCTTCAAGTCTTGTGTAAATCTGGCTTTGGTTGAAGAATGAACCACGTACTAAATTTATCCAGTAAAAGCGTCACACACAATTGGTCCTTTGCAAGACTGTGGTTAGAATTTAGAAACCCGTTCGCTGTCTTTAAAGGCATCCATTTTCTTCCACAGCTGTGACAGCGTGCCTTACCTACAGGATGCATTGCAGCTGTTTTTGGCAACATGTTTTTAAAGCACCCTATAAACCTGTGCCTCTAACACCCAGAAGGAAGCAGCTGCATAGGAGCAGCACTACCTCTAAGCTCCTTCGAATTGTGTCATGCCACTCTGAATTAGACATATTTGAGCATCGTTTCTTGGGTAGCTATCTAATGGCAGCTCATTTCTTTAGAAACTAGGTTAACATACGTATTTCTGGCTCAAGTAAGCAATTCAAATCCAGAATTAATCATCTGCTGAAGCAGTGTGCCTCATAATTGCAAAGAGCTGCTGAAAATCCATAGAATTGCTCACTGGAGTGCCAACTGCTTTTCTTCTCCAACAGCCAGTAATTAAATTTGAGAGATCTGTCCCCGTCAAAATTGTTTCTAGCTCCACTTATGCAGCATTTGATGTGCTGAGCTGATTTTTGTTTTTTTTTTTGAAAAGAAGTTGAATGGTTCTTTTATTTTTGTATGGGGCCCAAGAGATTCTGAATGCTCTGATTTGATGTGTTGGTGTTTTGGTTTCTTTAATTGCGTGCTTTGTTCCATTCCGTTCATATTGGGCAGTTCTGCAGGCAACTACTTTTATTCCCAGCGTTCTATTGGATACTCTGGCTTGCAAACTGCCAATGGCAGCGTTGTGTAGTATAACCACTACTATCTGTCTATTGTGCAACTATCCCAGTCTTTTGTCTCCCATTTTCTGTCATCCCCCAGGCTTCTGTAATGCCTAGATCCATTTTCTGATGTGCTCACTTGGCCCTTATTCTGTTTACTGGCTCAGTCCACCATGCACTGTTCTCTCCACACCTGCATGCAGCAGTGACTACTGCATTTATTGTGCCATCTGCTCCACACAGGTCTTGCCCCTCTTCCCTTCCGAATCCTCATGTTGTCCATCAATGATGTCAATTGCTAGTTTCCTTTGGTATGCTGATCTCTGTTATTTGAAGGAGCCTGATCTCCACAGCATCTTGGTGCTGTAAGGCTTCCTATTTTAAAAAAAAAAATTCCTAGAGGTTTTCAAAGATGAACCCAATTTATTGAGATTAAATATTGGGAAGAGTGAAGCTGTAAATGTTGATCCCAATCAAACTGTCTGGTATATCCCTCTCACTGAGAGTGGCTGTTGGTCCTAAACTGCACTTCAAACTCTGCATCCACAACCATATCTGCTTGTTTCCTTCTGCACTTCAACTCCACTTGACCTAAAATCTTTAAAAGTGTCATTATCTCCTTGTGACCCAATTTTCTCCAGCGTACCTTTTTTGGCTTTTCTTCAATAGATTACTGAAGCTCTTCACCATGTTGACTTGTATTGATTTTTTTTTTATTCCCTGTTCTCAACATATATTTTAAACGTCATCATTCTCTTGCAAATTTTTACCTGCTGTCTGGACGGACTGCAACTTTGTGCAGTCTCTTGTGGTTAACCTGTGGTGCATATCCAAACTGCTACAGCCCTTAGCCATCTCTGCGCCACCTTTTGGAATTTGTGTTCCAAACCAACTCTGTTCATTCAGATGAAGAGTTCACTGTTCAATGATTTGGAGATGCCGGTGTTGGACTGGAGTGTACAAAATTAGAAATCACACAACACCAGGTTATAGTTCAACAGGTTTAATTGGAAGCACACTAGCTTTCGGAGCGACGCTCCTTCATCATGTGATAGTAGAGGGCTCAATCCTAACACAGAATTTATAGCAAAAATTTACAGTGTGATGTAACTGAAATTATACATTGAAAAATTGATTGTCTGTTAAGCCTTTCATCTGTTAGAATATCATGATAGTTTCACTTCTTTCATGTGTAAGTCACAAAACCTTTTTTTAAAAAGTTGCATTCTCGGGTTAGCTGTTAACAATGGTGATAGCTAGACAATATGTTGAAGGTGTTAGCCCCCTGTGTTCTCTGTCTATGCCATGATGTTTAGATTGATTCTAATTTAAAAAGTGAGATAACAGGGTTTTACATGAATTCATGCAGTTTTTGAGCTCAGAGTTCTACATGAATGCATGTAGTTTCTGTTCAATGGCACTGTTTGAAGAAGGCTGAGCAGAAGGAGAAAGACACCATTTATTCCTCAACTATCAAGGTAATGGCATACCATAAGTCACTGAGCTTCTAATCCAGAACCTGAGGCTAATGTTCTATGGCAAGAGTTTGCATCTCACCATGGCGGATGGTGAAATTTGAATTTGAGGAAAACATGGAATTAAAAACTACTTGAATGGTGACCATTATTGATGGTTGCAAAAACCCATCTGTTTCATTAATGCACAAAGAGGAGTGGAAATCTGCCATCTTTGCCTGGTCTTGCTTCATGTGATTCCAGACCCACAGCAATGTTGTCACCCTTGGAAATTGCCTAGCAGGCCACTCATTCAAGGCCAATTATAGGAATGCGCAACAGATGCTTGGCTTTGCCAGCAACACTTATATCATATGGTATGATTCATTTAAAAAAGACTATCTGGTTATTTATCTCCTTGCTGTTTGATGGGCCTTGCTGTAGGAATTTGCTTCTGCATTTTGATGTGGAATGACCTGAGGCTATGAAGAACATAACGAGGAGGTGGTGGTGTCACTGGATTAGTCATCCAAAGCCCCAAGCTAAGTTTCTGAGAACATGGGTTCGAAGCCCACGATTGCAAAGGATGAAATTTGAATTCAATTTTTAAAAAAAGGCTTGGAATTAAATATAAAACTGATCCTATAACAAACATGTCCATTCTTGTAACATCTCATCTGGTTTGCTAATATCCTTTAGGTAAGGAAATTGATTGTCCTTATATGGACTGGCCTGCATGTGACTCCAGGTGAAAGTGAGGACTGCAGATGCTGGCGATTAGAGTCTAGAGTGGTACTGGAAAAGCACAGCAGGTCAGGCAGCATCCAAGGAGTATGAAAATCGACGTTTCGGGCAAAAACCCTTCATCATGAGTGTCCCAGTGCAATGTCCTTACCTGGACTGGCCTACGTGTGACTCCAGACTCTTTGCTCTTGGGTTGCACATTCCATAAATGATTTTTTTAAAAAAAAGGTCCAATGGAAAAGGAAACAAAGTCAAGATTCTTTGATATTTTTATTTAGAAACAATAATGTGTTGGCCATGATCTCAACTCCCACTGTTTGAATGGCCCAGTAGACTGTGCTGGGGCCATTTTTCAGACTCTTGGCCTCTGTTTCGGGGTTTACTGACTTTCCCAATCATGAATTGAGCTTTGGCTGCAAAATGTCGGATGTTTGGTTGAGGAAAATGGTCTGAGGGAAACAGAAGAGTAATGAGTGTGTCTGGAAAATGAGTTACAACAAGGAAGTGCAGCGTGGGAAGGGGAGCGGTCAAAGTGGAGAATGTAGCTCGCTTTTCAAATAAATTTGAAATTTGGTGGATCCTTCTGCATAGAAATTGAAGAGCACAAATTGCAGGATACTGATATTTTTAGTTGCTTGTAGGCCAGTTGCTTACACCAGTACTCTGTCATATGCTGAGCAAATTATGAACGTTGTCTAATTCTGTTGTAACTGAGCATCTTTTCGAGTCAAATATTTAGTCACTCGCTAAGCACATCATAAAATCTGCAGATGTGAAGTTTTCATGTATTCTGTGGTATGTGAATCTTATGTAGTGTTTACAGTTTACCAAAAGCAATAAACCATTTATCTTTCAAAGGACACATTACAGTGAGAGGAGCATTTCTTACACCACTGTGTTCTCTTTGATCATGTAAATCTCATTCCTAACATTGTCTTAATGTTGGCAACTCAGTTATGGCCTTTGATAAAAATGAATGTTTGAAATTAGACCAAGTGGTATACTACTGTAACTGTTTCATTTGTTTATGTCTGTTCTAAATTTGACATTAACTCTGCTTTCCTTCCACAGATACTGCTAGACCTGCTGAGTGTTCCCAGCAATTTTTGTTTTGTTTCTTGATTTTTCCAGCATCTGCAGTTACTTTGATATTCTTCTGCTATTTTAACTGCTACATTCCCTCTTTATTCCTGTTATGCATGTCAACATGTTACCAAGTGAGTTGAATTAAAAAGTCATGATGATGCACTAAAAGTACATTGTACACTTTTTATCCCTGAAATACAGTTCTGCCAATAAATCAGGACTGCTGGGAAAGATACTTTTTTGTTAGCCTTGAGAAACTGCTACCTGGTGTCCTGTGATACATGGATGACTCTAAAATATTGGGCTGCCCTTTGTAGCTCACAGATTAAACAATGTTAATACTGTACTCAGATTATTTTGTGAAGATTTCCATTCATATGATTGCATATTTGTGGTGATAAATGTCTCCTTCCGATATTAATGATGGTTACTATTCTTGCACAGATTGACTTCTGTCATAGAAAATGCCATGTGTTATGGACCAGACTAGACCCCCCCCCCCCCCCCCCACATTTTAAAAAGGTGGCCCCCCCCCCCCCACAATATTTTAAGAAGGTAGCCTAGCCCCTAACCTTTCCTGTTTTAAAGACAAATGCTGTGTTCCAGATGCAATTCAACTGGTCAAATTACTCCGTGTTAAGCAAAGTACGATATCCTCAAACGGTGTGGTTAAAGTACCACAAAAGAAAGAATAACTTAGAATAACTTAACTCCTTTGGAAAACTTAACAGAATAATAGATGCAGTAACAATTGCTAATTAACTATTCCAATATGTAACAGCCCATAAACACACCCCTCGGCAAAATTCAGAAAATAAATTTTGTCTCGCATGCAATTCGGCAGCGGAGGAAGAAAACCCTGTTTTTGTTCGTAATTGAGAGAGAAAAATAACTTCCACTTCTTCAAGCCCATAACAGCAACTGCTGAATCTAAAAGCTAAAAAAACTAGAAAGCCTGGTCTGAGAGAGCTGGCCCCACCCATCCAAGCTGCTTAGATTAGATTAGATTAGATTACAGTGTGGAAACAGGCCCTTCGGCCCAACAAGTCCACACCGACCCACCGAAGCGAAACCCACCCATACCCCTACATTTACCCCTTACCTAACACTACGGGCAATTTAGTATGGCCAATTCACCTGACCCTGCACATCTTTGGACTGTGGGAGGAAACCGGAGCACCCGGAGGAAACCCACGCAGATACGGGGAGAACGTGCAAACTCCACACAGTCAGTCGCCTGAGGCGGGAATTGAACCTGGGTCTCTGGCGCTGTGAGGCAGCAGTGCTAACCACTGTGCCACCGTGCCGCCCACAAAATCTGCTGCAATCCATGCGTTGTAGGTTGATCTACAATGCCCTTGCACCAAATTATGCCAAACTATAATCCAGTCATATGTAATTTAATACCCATCGCATGCATGGGTAGCTTCTATTGTTCCAACTTAAAAACACTGTTGCTTCTCAAGTTGTTCATCTTAGACTCGTTCAACGTCTTTCTTAAAAGAAACTAGGACAAAGTATACCTCTTAAAGCCACCGTTGTCATGCATGCGATGGGTATTAAATTACATATGACTGGATTATAGTTTGGCATAATTTGGTGCAAGGGCATTGTAGATCAACCTACAATGCATGGATTGCAGCAGATTTTGAAGCCACTCACAACACCTTCTCAAGGACAACTACAGATGGTCCATAAATGCTGGCCCAGCACCATGAGTGAAGTTTTTTAAAAATTACTATTTTTGTTTGGAATCAGCTGTGAGAGCTCTGGAGGGCAACCTTCTGCTGAGAATATGGTCCTATTGGTTTATTGGTGACCACTCCACAATTGGAGGGAGTGTGAAGGCATCTGAGACAGCTGGATCATTATACCCACCAGTTACTTGAGTTTCTTGCTTGTCATTCTTTAGGGATTTCTATTGAAAAGCTTCACATGCAGAGTCCTATCTCATTATAGTCACAATAGTTGTGGTCAACACAAGTTTCTTTGAGCCTGTCTTTAAAAATAATACTTTAGCAAGACCTTCCCATGGACCGTTGATTGTACTTTGACACCTTTACTGCTTCTGCTCTTTATTCTCTGGACATTCTATAAAAGTTCCTCTCATCACACAATCCCTTAGCAATTCTCTCCCCTCCTTTGGAGCAGTATTTTGTTACTCATTGCTTCCCCCAAACAACAGCCCCTGTATTTTCCATGTGGCCATCAGCACACTGTGCTATGGGCTCCTGCCTGATCAGTGCTAAACCCCATTGTATGTTCAACTGCAGTTATAGCAGCTGAAAGTGTCCTGTTCTAATGTCTGTTGCAGCTCAGTAGGTTAGTGGTTTGGAAATCAAGACCAGCCACCTCCAGAATCCTCACAAAAGGTAAAGATTTTAATAAGTTGGTAGAGTTCCCCAATTCATCTGTCTTTTCGATCCAGGCAAACAGAACATGGACCAGGTCTCTGTACTTAAGAATTACGATTTTTGTTTGCAAATAGATAAAGTCCAACTGCAGGAAGAGTAATGGAATATCTTCATGTGGCTCATTAAAACTTCAACCCAGTGATAAAATTCCCCCTTCTGTGCACATAGACATATCGGTGGAGGGAAAGCTTTGGAAGACAGTTCAATGGTTACAATCTTCACGGATTGTTGAGATGATCCTTTTGCTGATCAGAACACTATTTCTCGATCTTGCTTCTCCAGACATTTTTGCTGCTTCACGGTAGGCATGGGGTGACCAGTTCCCACTTATAAAGGTCTCTGAAGTTCAGACATTAACAATTCTCAAAGAAATTGTTCCTCTTTAATCCATTCATCGGCAACATACTGTATGCTCTTAACTTCTACAGGCAACTTTTGTATGGGCACCTTAACAAATGCATTTTGGAAATCCAAACGCACTTAGGTTTCAACAGTATCCCTCGTCCTTTATTCCTGAGAGGGGAACCATCCTCTCAACATCGACCCTATTGTAATTGTTTATTTCAATAAGACCACTGTCTGACTTTCAAGTGTAGTAAATATAGATCCAATAGGAGCAAAATACTGGAAATCTGAAATAAAGCATAAAGCGCTGAAGAACTCAGCATGTCTGTAGCATCTGTGGTGAGCCAAACTGTTAATGTTCTGAGTCGATGAGTTTTCAGAACTGAAAGGTCTTCAGTTTTCAGCCTGTTTCATTGTGAAGAAGAGTTACGTCAGACTTGAAACATTACTTGGAGAGAGAAACCAGAGTTATCGATCCAACTTGTCCAATGCTAACAAATAAGACAACTGTCAGGAACCAGCCTAATCTGCCATCTTTGAGCTGCTTCCCATGCAAGTATGTGCCTCTTTTAAGTCAGGTGACCAAATTTGTACACCGTACTCTGCTTATGGTTTCACCAGTGCCCTGTACAGATGTCGCAAAGCTCCTCTAATTTCATACACCAACCCCCTCACTGCCTCCCCTAACCCCATGCAGTATGTTTATTTCCCAAATTGCTTGCTGTACTTGCATACTGATTTTCAGTGATTCATAGAGGGCATGAAGGTCCCTGTGGTGCGGCATTCTGCTGTCTCTCCCTATTTAAATAATGTTCTGCTTTACTGTTCTCAATGCCAAAGTGGACAAACTCTCAATTTCCCTTATTCTACTGCATTTGCAGTGGGGTTTTTTTTTTGCCAACTCACTTAACCTAACCATAACCATTTGCAGACAATTTGTACTTGCACAACTTGCCTTCTAACCTACCTGTGAAGCATTGCAAATTGGACGGCAGGGCAGTCAGCCCCTTCATTCAACCAATGGATTTAGTTTGCAAATAGTTGAGGCCCCAGCACTAATCCTGTGGCACTCTGCTTGTTAGAGTTTGCTGACTTGAATGTGATCCATCCATCCCAACTTTGTTTCCTGATAGTCAGTCGATCCTGGTGTCCATATTAATATGTCACCTCATAATGCTCTTAACTTGTTCAATCTTCTTTTGTTTGGACTGAAAACAAAAAACACTGGATATCACAGCGGGTCAGGCAGCATCCATGGAAAGGGAGCAAGCTAGTGTTTCGAATCAAAATGACTCTTCTTCAGCTTCAACTTTGCTTTGTCTCCACAGATGCTGCCTGACTTGCTGTGATCACCAACACTTTTTGTTTTCTGCTCAGATTCCAGCATCTGCAGTGATTTGCTCCTCCTTTTGTTTGGAACCTTGGAGGCTGGTACAATTACTACGTTTCAAAGGCATCTCCATGGTATTTAAATAGGAAGCATTTAGAGGGATATGTGGCAAATGGAACTAGATTAATTTGGCATATCTGATCAGGATGGACAAGTTGGACCAAAGGGTCTGTTTCCGTGTTGTGCGTCTCTATGACTCTATGATTTTAACAAATGCATTTTGAAAATCCAAATGGTCTAATCTATTGGCTTCCCCTTTATCCAGCCTGCATGTTACAACTTCAGAAAGCTCTAATAATAAATGCTCTGCAAGTCATATTCTATGTACTTTGTACATCTGTCAATAATGGCTCTGCTCATACCAACAGGGTAAACCTGTTACTATTGCTGCCTATAGGAACAGTGAATAGTGTTCACATTGGTAATTTCCACTGCTCTGTTTCCATCTGCAAATGGATGGAGGAAGAAATACCAATGTAGGAAGCTCAGTGATGAGCATGAAGGCAACTTTGCACTTGAATGAACATATGAACATAAAAATCAGGAGTCGTCGTCAGCCATTCAGTCCCTGGAACCTACTCTGCTATTTCATAGCATCATTGTTGAAGTAATTATGTCCCGAGTTGCATTTTCCTGCTTGCCTCTCATAATCTTTTGACTCTTTGGTTAGTCAGGTATCTATGTACCTCTGCGTTTGCAATGTTCAATGACCTGTAACCTCTGTACTCTAGGAATAGAATTCCTAAGACTCAGGAACTTCTGAGAAAGTGTTGCCTTTCAACTGGCCTCAAGTGGCAGACCCTTTTATCTTGAAATTGTGTCCCCTTGATCTAGTCTGTTTCGGAAGGGGAAGCACCCTTTTTCAGCATCCACCTCTGCAATTCTTGTCAGATCAGTATCTTCTGTGTTTCAAAAAGATTGCTCCTTCACGCAAACGGACAGAAGAAAGCAACAGCAAAAAAATCTTTTTAACATTTTTAATACAGTGTTCAATACGTGACTGAGACTTTTTGAAGCAAGCGAGCAAAGCAACACTGCAGCCTGCAAAGGTATGAGAAAACATGACCCTAATTTGCTGCAGTTAACAGCCAATTGTTGTTGTTTCCACATTAGGCAGAAAAATTCGGAGACTCTTTCGTCTTTGAGGGCATACTTAGTGAGAAAGTGAAGAGCACCATTACCCAAGCTGTAAGTATCATGTGTACGTGTGGCGAAAGGTTGTGACCAGTTATCAGTGAAATGGAATCGTGACTTCAGCTCTTGAGTTTTATCTTGCTGTGGGTGAAAATATCTAACCATGTTTGATGTCAAATAGAAACAAGTGGAATATCATATATCATCAGTTTTGAGAAAAAACATGCACACGCACAGACTCATACTCAGTGGGTGTCAATCCACCTATACATCAAAGTTTCCCATTTAGATTATTGTGATTTTTGGTCATATTTTTATGCTGAGATTTAAACTCTTCATGAATGTTTTTTCTGTCTTCCCCCATGTAACCTCCCCAAGACCCAGAGGTTGCAGATCAGGACTCTGTATGATACCATTTAATCTGAATGGGTAGAATAGAAAAGGCAAGTCCCAAGAATTTCCTCAGTTACTTTGGGGATTGAACCCATGCTGCTGCCATTGTCAAACACCACGCACTAACCAACTGAAATAACTGACCCCACTTATGAAACCTGTAGAATGCAAATTGTTTATGTAAACAGCTTCCTTTACCAATACTGTAAGGGATCTGACCAGTCAGCAGTGGCTGTCTGAAGTCTCTTTGCAAGCTCTTGTCTTTCGGAGAGCCTTTGTTTATTGCCTGTTGACTGCATCGTAGAAAAGCTATTGATATTTTTGCTGACTCCTGACAGAACAGGTCCTAATGTCACATGTTAATGAAGAGTTTGTTACTGTAATATTGAATGAAATTAACAATTGTGTTTACATTAAAAAGTAGTTTGCTCTGCCGACCATATATTACTGAGTTCCGCAATGGTATCTGTTGTCTAAGCTTGGTACCTGATGAAATTGTCGAACCGGCTTGAGATTTACTTGAAATCAACACATCGCAGCTTTTCAATTGCTTTGAGTCGCTCCAGGTTTATGTTGCTGTACTCTGATGTCTTGCCATGTGTGGTGCAGTGAACCGCATTCCAATTGGCAACCAACTGGCTGAATGTTAAAATCATCTGATATTAATAAGCCGTATAGAATTGGTCGCAACTTCAATAAGGGTTGTCTGCTTCAAATGCTGACTGGTGTTCTGATTTAAACACCTCCAAGCACAAGTGCCTAGAAAAGTGCACTGGTAAATTTGTAACTCGCGCCAAGTTTTGCTATGGCTTATATAGAAATCTGGTCCAGACAAGGAAAAGATTACAGTGCATTAAATGAGTTTTTTTTTTTAACCTCAATGGCATTAAAATTGATGTACACTAAACTTTGTGAAATCATAGTATCATGCAGTAGAAGAGGCCTTTCAGGCCATCAAGTCTATATGGCTAAACTTGCCAATCTTTTGATCTCAGTTTTAATTTTCATAAATGCTGCAATTACTATATTGGCGTTGGCTACGAAGACGCATAAGTGATTACGTAAGCAAGATTAAGGCAGTTACCACTTGGCAGGTTAAATCATAAAGTTGGGCGTGCCTCGGGGTGAGGGTATCCAGGAGACACTATTGGCTTCAAGTTGAATAGGCTTGGCTGATGAAATGAATAGGAATCATCGGAGTTTTTCTTTTCCTTTCACTGTTGCTCTCCCTGGATTCTCCAAGCTGCATACCCACAGGAAGAAGGTTTATAATGTTTGTACAGCTGTTACAATGGTCTGTACGACTTGTGTATGCCCCAGGCACTTTACCCAAATGTTTATGAAGGCAGGTGATGGGAAATGTGAGTTGCATCAAAAATTGGGGTTTTGCTTTGTCATCCTATGGGCAGTTAATGATTGCACAATGGTCTTAGTCACAGCTGTTGTAGATTTGATGGCAAGACGCCTGAGAGAGGAGATATTAGTTATGGACATTAATGTTCTGATTTGCATCCATTGTTGATCTCATCAGTCAAGGTGTCCCATACCCATCTTTCTCGCATTGGTACAGCAAAATCATTGGTTTGCAAGTCTCCTTGACGACAACTCATGTTGCCATGACCACCTGACAGTCGGTACCTTTTTTAGAATAAAGCAACTCCTAGAAATTTCTGTGATTATCATCCCAAGCCCAATCTATGTTGACGTACCTTGCCATTATGAAATAAAAACAGAACATTTTGTTTTGGAAAACCACAGCGTGTTGGCATCATCAGACAGTTAATCTTTCAGGTTTGGTCAGAATGAAGGAAAGGTGCTCCTTTTCTCCACTTTTCCCGTCTGATGTGTGTTTTCAGGTTCATTAATTGTCAGGTGTCCTGTGTCTGCAGTATTGAGCTCTTATCCCTCAATATTAACACTATTGCATATCACATGTA